>NW_028225186.1:1333632-1606236 GCF_052327205.1 Somniosus microcephalus | reverse complement strand
CCACTAATGGCGCCCCAAACGGGGCGATACTGAATTTTTCCCCCTTGCAAGTGTTTAAGATCTGGAATGCACCGCCTGAGAGGGTGGTGGAGGCAGACTCAATTATTGCTTTCAAAAGGGAGCTGCATAAGTATCTCAAGGAAATAAATTTGCAGGGCTATGGGGAAATGGTGGGCGAGTGGGACTAGCTGAAGTGCTCTTGCAGGAGCCGGCACTGGCTCGATGGGCAGAATGGCCTTCGTCTGTGATGTAACCATTCTATGATCCTAAATGGCCTTTGTTGGATTGCCCTTCCCCTCCAGGTTAATCAATCTCTCAAAGAGCAGCGGCAAGTTTATAAGGAATAGCCTCTCCTTGCCAATCCCATACTGCCATTTCAGTATCATACACATGCTCTTTAAATCTTCATTCATCAGACCAAAAATGCCCTGATTAAAAACAAATCCTTTAAAATAGAGGTAAATTGGTTTTTGATCAATGCACTCACACCCACCTACATGTACGACAGCCGACCACAGCTGAATCATTCGTCTTATTTAGTGGGGGTTGTTCCCACAATAAAATATCCAGCCAACCTTGTCTGGTTTCAAAACAGATTATGGTGATTTGGACATGGTACAGGAGGAGAACTGATGGATAGGGACAGTACCCCAGTAACAGAGAGTGCTCAGGGACTGTACCCCAGTAACAGGGAGTGCCTCGGGACTGTACCCCAGTAACAGGGAGTGCCCAGGGACAGTACCCCAGTAAAGGTGAGTGCCCGGGTACTGTACCCCAGTAACAGGGATTGCCCAGGGACTGTACGCCAGTAAAAGGGAGTGGCCGGGGACTGTACCACAGCCCTACCCACCCCAGCCACAGTCTGTTTGCCATCCTGCCATCTGGGAGACGCTACAGATGCTTTCACACCCGTACGACCAGATTTAGGAACAGCTACTTTCCCAGGGCTGTCATCCTACTGAACTCCACAAATAAACTCTAAAGCCTACACATCTGCCAATGCACTTTATTATGGTTATCTTTTATGTTAATATACTACAAGCCAAATGTATGCTGAATGTTTAAATGTCTTAATCTAAATGTACACTCTCGGGAGCCGCAAGCCTACATTTCGTTGTACTGCACTTGTGCACTAAAAATGACAATAAAAGTTGATTTGATTTGATTTGATTTTAATTTGATTGGAGAGGTGTAGCTGGAATGGATTTTAAAGCTGGTGGGCTGGGGAAGGTCAGGGTGTGGAAACGACTGTTAGCGGAGTTGGACTGTGGGTGGTGTGTGATTCTGGTCGGTCTGTTTGCCACGCAGAGTACTAAACCCACACCCTCTGCACCTGCTATAAAATAGCTCAAGGTCCGAATTTTCCTACTGATTTTATGTGTTGTAAAAAGCGTTAGTTTCGAGTCAGTTAGTGCAGTGTATGAAGGACTGATTTTCATATCCTGAATGCAAATATCTAATGAGTATAGTGCTGTGAGTGGGACCGGCTGACTCCCGCTCACTCCAGCTCCCCCAGCACTCCCCCGCTCACTCCAGCTCACCTTAGCTCACTCGACCTCACCTTAGCTCATTCTACCTTACATTAGCACACTCCAGCTCCCCCAACTCACTCCAGCACTCTCCAGCTCTGTCCAGCACTCTCCAGCACTATCCAGCTCACTGCAGCACTCTCCAGCTCACTCCAGCACTCTCCAGCACTCTCCAGCTTCCTCCAGCACTCTCCAGCTCAATCCAGCACTCTCCAGCTCACTCCAGCTCACTCATAAGGACATAAGAATTAGGAAGAGGAGTAGGGCATATGGCCCCTCGAACCTGTTCCAACCATTCAATAAGATAATTGCTGATCATCATCACCTCTGCACGGAAATTCGGGTCGGAGGCTTCCTGCGGATGCAAGCTCCCCGACCTGCACTTACCTTACGCATGGGTCATTGAGCTGTGGGCCCACATGGGATTCCAATCCTGGGCCTCCTCCAACTGCCGGCGCGCAGTGCTTTCGTATCCCAGCGGCGCAGTTAGTTCGATGCGTCCCCTGGGATCACGTGGGCCATGGAGAGCCAATGGTGGCAGGGAATGATTCATTCATAATTTTGACAGGAAGAGCTGTCAAACCTATAAAAACTATATGCCCCAAAACATTACTAAAATTTGAAATAATTTTTTTTTTAAAACCACATTTTTAAAATAACTATAAATTACATGAAATAACTATTTTAAACAATAATTTAGTTTATGAGTTGGTCGCACCGCAGGCAAGGGCTGCACAGGCAGAAGGGAAAGGAGTGACCATCAGGCGGAGCAGTAGAAGCAGGCAGGTAGTGCAGGGGACCCCTGTGGCCATCTCACTCTCAAACAGATATACCGATTTGGATACTGTTGAGGGGGATGACTTATCAGGGGAAGGCAGTAGCAGCCAACGTCCTGGCACCGGGGGTGCTTCTGATGCTCAGGAAGGGAGGAATTAGAGTGGGAGAGCAAGATTGGTAGGGGATTCTATCTTAAGGGGAAAAGATAGTCATTTCGGTGGCCATAGACGTGACTCCAGGATGGTTTGTTCCCTCCCTGGTGCCAGGGTCAAGGATGTCACTGAACGGCTGCAGGGCATTCTGAAGGGGGAGGGTGAACAGTCAGAGGTCGTGGTTCATATTGGGACCAATGACATGGGTAGGAAGAGGGATGAGGTCCTGCAGCAAAGATTTAGGGAGCTGGGTAGCAGATTAAAGAGCAGGACCTCAAAGGCTGTAATCTCTGGATTACTCCAGGAGCCACGTGCTAGTGAGTACAGGAATAGGAAGATAGAGCAGATGAATGCGTGGCTAAAGAGTTGGGGCAGGAGGGAGGGCTTTAGTTTCCTGGAACACTGTGTCTGCTTCTGGGGAAGGTGGGACTTGTACAAGTCAGAGGGGTTGCACCTGAACCAGAACGGGTCAAATATCCTTGCGGGGAGGTTTGCTAGCACTGTTGGGGGGGGGTTAACTAACTTGGCAGGGTGATGGGATACAGAGTGGAGCTATAATAGGGGGTGATGCACAGCCAAATATAGAGGAAAAAACTAGTCAGCTTGGAAGGCAGAGCAAATATGTAACGGCCAAGGGAGAACGGCAAGGCTGAATGGCATTTATTTTAATGCAAGGAGTCTTGGGAATAAGGTGGATGAACTGAAGATGTTGATGAACACATGGGAGTATGATATTGTTGCTATCACGGAGACATGGTTGAGGGAGGGGCAAGACTGGCAGCTCAATATTCCGGGGTATAGAATCTTCAGGCGAGACAGAGGTGGGGGGGTAAAAGAGGAGGGGGTGTCGCAATATGAATTAAGGAGTCAATTGCTGCTGTAAGGAGGGATGATATATTAACAGGTTCCTCTAATGAGGCCATATGGGTAGAACTTAAAAACAAAAAGGGGGCAAGCATTTTGCTGGGAGTGTACTATAGGCCCCCAAACAGTCAGGCGGAGATAGATGAACAGATAATTAGGCAAATCTCAGAGAAATATGCAAATAATACGGTAATAATAGTGGGGGATTTCAACTTCCCCAACATTAACTGGGACGGTCAGAGTGTGAAAGGCGTAGAGGGTACAGAATTCGTAAAGTGCATCCAAGAGAGCTTTTTGAGCCAGCATGCAGAAAGTCCTACAAGAGAGCGGGCGGTGCTGGACCTAATTCTAGGGAATGTGGCCGGGCAAGTAGTAGAAGTGTTAGTGGGTGAGCACTTTGGTGACAGTGAACATATTTCGGTGAGAGTTAAGGTAGTCATGGAAAAGGACAGAGATGGACCGGAAATAAAACTCTAAATTGGGGGCAGGCCGATTTTAATATGAAAAGGCAGGATCTGGCCAAAGTGGACTGGGATCAGCTACTTGTAGGAAAACCAACATCAGAGCAATGGGAGTCTTTCAGAAAGGAAATTGAGAGAGTACAATGGCAACATGTTCCCGTAAAGGTCAAGGATGTGAGCAAAAGCCCAGGGAACCTTGGATGTCAAGGGATATACGAGAATGGATTAGGGAAAAAATGGTTGCTTTTGGCAGATACAAAGGAATAAAGACAGAGGAAGCCCTAAAAAGTGCGGGGGGATACTTAAAAAAGAAGTTAGGAGAGCGAGGAGGGTCCATGAAATAACACTGGCGAGCAAAATAAAGGAAAATCCAAGGGTGTTTTATAAATATATTAAGGGCAAGAGAATAACTAGGCAAAGAGTAGGGACCATTAGGGACCAAAGTGGAAATCTTTGTGTGGAGCCAGAAGATGAAGGTGGGGTTTTAAATGATTTTTTTGCCTGTGTGTTCACTATGGAGAAGGACGTTGTAGACATAGTAATCGGGCAGGGGGACTGTGATATACTTGAATATATTAGCCTCGTGAGGGAGGAGGTAATAGCGATTTTAGCATGCTTAAAAGTGGATAAATCCCCAGACCCGGACGAAATGTATCCCAGGCAGCTGTGTGAGGCAAAGGAGGAGATTGCAGGGGCTCTGACACAAATTTTCAAAACCTCTCTGGCCACAGGGGATGTGCCAGAGGACTGGAGAACAGCTAACGTAGTACCATTATTCAGGAAGGATAATAGGGATAAACCAGGGAATTACAAGCCAGTGAGCCTAACATCAGTGGTAGGGAAGTTATTGGATAAAATTCTGAGGGACAGAATTAGTCTCCACTTGGAGAGGCAAGGATTAATCAGCGATAGTCAGCATGGCTTTGTCAAGGGAAGATCATGTCTGACCAATTTGATTGAATTTTTTGAGGGGGTGACTAGGTGTGTGGATGAGGGTAGTGCAGTGGATGTGGTATACAGGGATTTTGGTAACGCTTTCGATAAATTCCCGCACAGGAGACTGGTCAAGAATGTAAGACCCCATGGGATCCATGGTGCCTTGGCACATTGGATCCAAAACTGGCTTAGTGGCAGAAGGCAGTGGGTGATGGTCGAAGGTTGTTTTTGTGACTGGAAGCCTGTGTCCAGTGGGGTACCGCAGGCATCGGTGCTGGGTCCCTTGCTGTTTGTGGTTAACAATCATTATTTGGATGTGAATGTAAAAGGTATGATCAGTAAGTTCGCAGATGACAAGAAAATTGGTAGGGCGGTAAATAGCGAAGAGGGTAGCCTCAGCCTGAGGACGATATAGGTGGGTTGGTCAGATGGGCGGAACAGTGGCAAATGGAATTTAACCGTGAAAAGTGTGAGGTGATGCATTTTTGAGGGACTAACAAGGCACGGGAATACACAATGAATGGTAGGACCCTAGGGAAGACAGAGGATCAGAGGGACCTTGGTGTGTATATACATAGATCCCGGAAGGCAGCAGAACAGGTGGATAAGATGGTTAAAAAGTCATATGGGATACTTGCCTTCATTTGCCGAGGTATAGAATATAAGAGCGGGGAGGTTATGATGGAGCTGTACAAAACGTTGGTTAGGCCACAGCTGGAATACTGTGTGCAGTTCTGGTCGCCACACTATAGGAAGGATGTGATTGCTTTGGTGAGGGTGCAGAGGAGATTCACAAGGATGTTACCTGGGTTGGAGCGCTTCAGCTATGAAGAAAGACTGGACAGGCTGGGGTTGTTTTCCTTGGAGCATCGAAGGCTGAGGGGGGACCTGATTGATGTGTACAAAATTATGAGTGGCATTGATAGTGTAGATAGAAATGAACTTTTCCCTTAGTAGAGCGATCAATAACAAGGGGGCATAGATTCAAGGTAAGGGGCAGGAGGTTTAGAGCGGATTTGAGGAAGAACTTTTTCACCCGGAGGGTGGTTGGATTCTGGAACTCACTGCCTGAAAGGATGGTAGAGGCAGGAACACTCACAACATTCAAGAAGCATTTGGATGAGCACTTGAAATGCCATAACATACAAGGCTCCGGCCAAATGCTGGAAAATGGGATTAGATTAGACAAGGATTGATGGCCGGCGCGGACGCGATGGGCCGAAGGGCCTCTTTCTGTGCTGTAAAGCTCTATGACTCTATGGCTTTATAACAATTTAAATTTTTGAAAAAATGTATTACATTTTCTAATGGGGCTAAAAAATAAACTTACCTTTTTTAAATTATTTAAAAATAATAAACCTGTGGTAAAAATGTTTTAATTGTAATGAATTCACCACTTACCATTTTAAAAGCAGGCCTTGCGACTGCTTTTTACATGTCTAACTTCTGGAGACTTACCTTCCCGGAGAAACCTGGAAAAAAATGGAAAGTTCAAAGCGCACACGCTGACTCTCCCGCGCACGCCTTCCAGGTCTTAACCCCTTCTTTCAGGGGAATGGAAGTGCCGGATTCCCGCGCATGCACAGTGCATGCACGAAACCAGCACTTTCGTTGGGTCTACGCGTGAGTAGCCCGTGCGTACTCACGCGTTGGGACGCGAATTTCTGGGCGATTGTCTTCGGACCCCGCCACTAACTCTGTTCACTAGCTAGGGACTCCAGCCCTCCCCCTGGCCACTGTCTGAGGCTGATCCAGGCTGGTTGCAACCTCGGCATCCTATTTAATCCGAAGGGGAACTTCCAACCCACCTCTAACATCGCCCGACCCATCCCCGCACCAGGCCTCCCTTCATCCCACTATTGGCGGCCGTGCCTTCAGCCGCCTAGGGCTCACACTCTGGGATCCCCTCCCTAATTTCCTACGCCTCTCCACCACCCGCTCCTCCTCTATACCCCATCGCTTTGAACCCAGCCTTTTGTCACCCCTCATCATATCTTCTTCGACTGGGCTCTGGTCTTTTTTGCCTGTTAACTGCCTGGGGTCGTTTCGCTATGTTCAAAGCAGTTACAGAAATGTAAGTTCTTATTGGGGAGCCGTGGTGATTCTGGGCGGATCTCGAAGTGAGGGCTGGTATTATTAACCAGATTAATGGTGAGCGGGTTATGATTGATGCCACCATTGATGATTCCTTCCAACACTTCACTGAAGATTGGGAGGGGAATGATGGGAGTGTGATTTATCCATTTTCTGTGGATTGGACATACCTGGGCAATCAGCCACGTTGTGGTGTAAATGCCAGTACTGGGGGTGTCAGCCTGGATTATGGGCTCAACTCTCTGAAGTGGGGACTTGAACCCCCACCCTTCTGATGCAGAGGCAAGAGTGCTGCCCACTGAGCCACGGAAGACACTTGAGTGAATTTATTCTACAACGGATGAAGCACAAATGACTAGTCTGGATATAACGCACCCGTGTGTCCTTATCATAGAATCATCGACATTTACAGCACAGAAGGAGGCCATTGGGCCCATCGTGTCCGTGCCGGCCGACAAAGAGCAATCCACCCTAATCCCACATTCCAGCTCTTGGTTCGTAGCCCTGTAGGTTACGGCAGTTCAAGTGCATATCCAAGTCCTTTTTAAATATGATGAGGGCTTCTGCCTCTACCACCCTTTCAGGCAATGAGCGCCGGACCCTTCCACCCTCTGGGTGAAATTATTTCTCCCCAAATCCCCTCTCAACCTCTGACCAATTACTTGAGATCTATGCCCCCTGGTTACTGACCCTTCTGTTAAGGGAAATAAGTCGTTCCTAGCCAATCTATCTAGGCCCCTCATAATTATATCCAGCTGAATTAGGTCTCCCTTCAGCCTCCTCTGTTCCAGAGAAAACAACCCCAGCCTATCCAATCTTTCCGCATATCTACATTTCCCCAGCCTTGCAACATCCTCGTAAATCTCCTCCGCACCTTTTATAGTGCAATCACATCCTTCCTGTAATGTGGTGACCAGAACTGCACACAGTATTCTAGCTGCAGCCTAACTAGTGTTTTATACAGTTCAAGCATAACCTCCCTGCTCTTATATTCTATGCCTCGGCTAATAAAGGAATGTATCCCGTATGCCTTCTTAACCACTTCATCTAACTGTCCTGCTACCTTCAGGGATCTGTGGACCTGCACTCCAAGGTCCCTCTGATCTTCTGTACTTCTCAGTGTCTTACCATTTAATGTGCATTCCTTGCCTTGTTAGCCCTCCCCAAATGCATTAATTCACACTTCCCCGGATTGAATCCCATTTGCCTCTGTTCTGCCCACCTGACCAGTCCATTGACATATTCCTGCAGTCTGAAGCCTTGTACTGCCCGTCCTCCTGTTGAGTGCTTCGAAAGGGAATGCGTCGCAATCCAAACACTGAAATATTTTATAAATTTTGAGGCAGGGTCTCTTGTGATTTCGAGCAGTGCGTGAGCCGCGCTGTCCCAATCAGTTCACGAGATCCCGTGGGATCATCGCTGGTCTCCTGCAGGCACTCCAGCAGAAAGTCCAGAGAAACTGAGGGGGATTGGACGGAGAGACCAGCAGGGAGGAACTTCCAAACTGGACTCCGTGATCCACCTGCCAGTAATGATGGGAACATGTTTAAGAATTGCCCAAGGTTTATTACTCATGTTGTATAGGATGCTCTGGATTGAGTCAGTTGCGGCTCAGTGGGTCGGCATCTTGCTTCTGAGTCAGCAGGTAGTGGTTTCATAGTCCTAATCCAGAAAACTTGAGCAAAAAAATCCAGGCTGACACTTCCAGTGCAGTACCGAGGGAAAGCTGCAATATCGGAGCGGCAATACAGAGGGAGCACTGCACTGTTGGAGGTGTGGTATTGAGGGAGCACTGCACTGTCAGAGGGTGGTACTGAGGGAGTGCTGCACTGTCGGAAGTGCGGTATTGAGGGAGCACTGCACTGTCAGAGGGTAATAGTGAGGGAGTGCTGCACTGTCGGAGGGGCTGTTCTGAGGGAGAGCCGCACTGTCAGAGGGTGGTACTGAGGGAGTGCTGCACTGTCGGAGGGGCAGCACTGAGGGAGCGCCGCACTGTCGGAGGGGCAGTACTGAGGGAGAACCGCACTGTCAGAGGGGTGGTACTGAGGGAGCAACGCACTGTCGGAGGGGCAGTATGGAGGGAGGGCTGAACTGTCGGAGGGGCAGTGCTGAGGGAGCGCTTCACTGTCGGAGCCGTGGTACTGAGGGAGTGCTGCACTGTCGGAGGGGCAGTACTGAATGACCGCCGCACTTTCGGAGGGGCAGCACTGAGGAAGTGCTGCACTGTTGGAAGGGCGGTACTGAGGGAGTGCTGCTCTGAGAGAGGGGCGGTACTGAGGGAGCACCGCACTGACGGAGGGGCCGTACTGAGGGAGCGCTGCACTGTCGGAGGGGCAGTACGGAGGGAGCACTGCACTGTCGGATAGGCAGTACTGAGGGAACGCTGCACTATTGGAGGATCAGTGCTGAGGGAGTGCTGCACTGTCGAAGGGGCAGTACTGACGGAACGCTGCACAGTCGGAGGGGCAGTACTAAGTGACTGCTGCACTGTCGCGGGGTAATACTGAGAGAGCGCTGCACTGTCGGAGGGGAAATACTGAGGGAGCGCTGCACTGTCGGAGGGGAAATACTGAGGGAGTGCTGCACTGTTGGAGGGACAGTACTGAGTGAGTGCCGCACTGTAAATTTAAGGCAAATGGGATTGTGGGCAAGGTATTTACTTGGATACAGAACTGGTTGGCAGACAGAAAGCAAAGATTTGGAATAGACGGGTCTTTTTCCGAGGGGCAGGCAGTGACTAGTGTGGTACTGCAGGGATCGGTCCTTGGACTCCAGCTATTCACAATATATATTAATGATCCAGGCAAGGGAACTAGATGTAATATCTTCAAATTTGCAGTCGACACAAAGCTGGGTGGGCGTGTGTGCTGTGAGGAGGATGCTGAGAAATTACAGGATGATTTGGACAGGTTGGGTGATTGGGCAGAAGCATGGCAGATGCAATATAACGTGGATAAATGTGAGGTTACCCACTTTGGTGGCAAAAACAGGAAGGCAGATTATTATCTGAATGGCAATAGATTGGGAGAAGGGGAAGTGCAACGAGACCCGAGTGTCCTTATGCAGCAGTCGCTGAAGGTAAGCATGCAGGTTCAGCAGGTGGTTAAGAAGGAAAATGGTATGTTGGCCTTCGTAGCGAGAGGGTTGGAGTACAGGAACAAGGGCGTCTTGCTCCAGTTGTACAGGGCCTTGGTGAGACTACATCTTGAGTATTGCGTGCAGTTCTGGTCGCCTTGTCTGAGGAAGGATGTTCCTGCCATGGAAGGAGTTCAGCGAATATTCACCAGGCTGATACCTGGGATGGCAGGAATGATGTATGAAGAGAGATTGGGTCGATTGGGCTTGTACTCGCTGGAGTTTAGTAGAATGAGAGGGGATATCATAATCTTATAAAATTGTGACAGGACTGGACAGACTAGATGCGGGAACGATGATTCCGATGGTCGGGGAGGCCAGAACCAGGGGTGACAGTCTAAGGTAAGGTTGTAGGCCATTTAGGACAGAAAAGAAGAGGACTTTCTTCACCAGAGAATGGTGAACCTGTGGAATTCTCTACCACAGATGGCAGTAGATGCCAATTCATTAAATATATTCATGAAGGGTTTGGATATATTTCTTAAGGCTAAAGGGATCAAGGGATATGGCGAGAAAGCAGGGACAGGGTACTGAATTTGGATGATCAGCCATGATCGCATTGAATGGTGGAGCAGGCTCGAGGGGCCGAATGGCCTACTCCTGATCCTATCTTCTGTGTTTCTATGTTTCTGTCGGACAGGCAGTACTGAGGGTGTGCTGCACTATCGGAGGATCAGTACTGAGGGAGCGCTGCACTATCTGAGAGGAAGTACTGAGGGAGCGCCCCACTGTCGGGAGGGAGGGAGTGTCGCACTGCAGGAGGTGCTGTCTTTCGGATCAGACGTTAAACTGCTCTCTCATGTTGATGTAAATGAGCCCACGGCCACTATTCGAAGGAGAGCAGGGTCATTCTCCCTGGTGTCCAGGACCAATATTTACCCCTCAATCAAAATGACTAATAAACAGATTATCTGGCCATTTTACATTGCTGTTTGTGGGAGCTTGCTGTGTGCAAATTGGCTGCTGCGTTTCCTACATTACAACAGTGACTGCACTTCAAAAAGCACTTCTTTGGCTGTAAAGTGTTTTGGGACGTCCTGAGGTGGTGAAAGGTGGTAATCACTGTCCCACCAGGGGTATCTGGGCATTACCTGTTTTCATGGTCCCACCAGGGGTATCTGGGTATTACCTGTAATCACTGTCCCACCAGAGGTATCTGGGCATTCCCTGTAATCACCGTCCCACCAGGGGCATCTGGGCATTACCTGTAATCACTGTCCCACTAGGGATGTCTGGGCATTACCTGTTATCGCCGTTGCTGCAGGTATATCCTGAAATTACCTGCAATGGGTAGCACCAGGGCTATCCTGCCATGGGAGCCAGTACTGTATGAAAATTAGCGAATATGAAAGGTTAATTAGCTGGTTTTCTCACACCAGCCAATCCTCAGGCCACTGGGAGTGTGACTGAGAAATCCTGTTGGGCTCCAGTGTGGACAGTCTTGTGCAGTGGATTGATGTCCACCAGTGTCAGATTACCACGGATCGAGGAGTCGTTCACTCAATCAGTCTGTCCCAGATTCGAACAGGTGTTGGATGGAAAGATGACAGTGAGCCGACATGCGTGGGTGAGAAGTTTAAAGCTTTATTCTGTGATTACATTGTCTGTCTGTACCTTTGCCATATCCTGGATCAATAGCAGCAATGACAGAATTATCAATAAAGAGGGACTGTGTCGGTGGTGGATGGAAGCGTGTGGCAGCGGGTTCCGAGATGAGTGGGTATCCTGCCAGTATAACCAAAGGGGCTTTGAGGAACACGGGCCAAGAAATCGGATATGGCCTGAAAATGGACGGCGTCATGGCCGAGCGTTACTTAGCTGCGTCTGGGCAAAGTGGTCTACGTAGCACGCAAAATTCATGCTGAGTGCTCTTTTACATGATTATAGTGCTATTCTGAGCAGTAAACCCGCTGCTCATTGGTTTACAGCTCAACAGATGGGACAATATCGGGTGCAGTCTAACTGCAAGTCATGTTAGGCCTCGGCTTTCTCCACGACGTAAAGGGGAGCTTCTTTGATGAAGCAGCTCCTCATTGTCATTCCATTTGGAGCGCCATTTGGACGATCACGCTGTATCAGAGTGCTCTCCTGCAGCCTCAGCTTGCTGCCAGCCAAGCTCAGACTGCTGCCACCATGGCTCGGTTTACCAATGTCGAACGGGTCTTGCAGGGTGTCACAGCCGCCCCACCATTTGGCCACCAACAGGTTGCTAGGAATGTTGAGGCACCGTCCCGGAGGGAGTGGCAGTGGGTTTGGGGAGCAGGAACCTGCTGCCCCCTCTCAGGATGATAGCATTCCTACTCCCACCTCTGCCACTCCACCATTGCCCTTGCCGCTGCCTGTCAGCCAGCCTATCCTGCTGCCACCCATGCCGAGGTGGTGCAATCTGCAGCCAGGCGTTCTAGGGCCAGAGCTGTTCGAGGTCGCCCTGCAAGAGCATTTGCAGTCTCCCCCACTGAAAGTCAGCAGCGTTCCACCGGCCATTCTGCAGCCACTGGGGGAGTTGTTTACAATTAATACAGGGCGGTTAGTTGAGCGGCGCACTCCAAAACACATGGGAAGTGCGGCAGCCACCAGGTCACCCCGAATCGGGCCATAAGGGCCTGCGGTAAGACTGCAGATTTCTAGACCTTGAAGCTTAACTTTCAGCAGCGGGATTCGCCTCCTTGGCCTAGTTGGAGCCTTTAATCGCATCTCTCACTTTGAACAAAAACAATTTTTGAGCTTCGATGTCTGATGGCCACTGGATGTAAGTCTTCTTTTTCATGACATTTCTCGTCTTGTGGTAGGTTGAGAGTTCAGCTTCTGGAATCGTCTCCAAGAAGATCAGGATGATGATATCTTTCAGCTCGTGGAAGAGCCTGTAGCTCGCAAGCTGCAGTTCCATGGAGCACCACTCGCTGTACAGATAGTTGCGGCTCATCACACAGATGGTCTTCCTGCTTTGGTAGATGCTGTCCACGATGTTGTCGATGAAATATTTGCCCAGCTCAAAATCTCTGTGGTGGAGGCAGAGTTTGAAGCATTGAGGTCCTCTCGTTTCTAGGTTTGGCACCAACACTTGCAGAACCCAGTCTTCGGCCTGAGAATTATAGGAGATAAATGCATCATACCTGTAGGACTGCTGACTCTCTCCTCTCCCTCTGTGGATTTTCAACCACGATAGGAAAATATTAAACCCATACTTGATGTGCCAGTACCCTTTGCTGTAGAATATAGGGATGAACATGAAAAAGATCAAGACCGGCACAGTTATATGGAGCATGATCTGCCCAATGGCCAAGTAACAAACGCGAGCATCAAACTTGTACAAGTATTCAGTTGGCCGATCTGCACAGGTTTGGTTGTAAAAATAGATAACCTGCATCCTGGGGTTGGACAGGGACCAGTTTTGGAAAAAATTGATGTCACAGGTGCAGGGGAACGGGTTCTTCCGCAGATCCAGGTAGGTCAGGGAGGGCAGGTGTTCCACAACCGTGCTATTGATGATCTGAATGGCGTTCTTCCCCATGAACAATGTCCTCAGGTTGGAAAGGTTTCCAAAGATGTCAAGAGACATGGATTGGAGGCCGACATTTTCAAGGTTGAGTCTCTTTAGACTCTGGAGATTCTTGAAGATCCCTGGATTCAGACTGCGGATCCCGTTGCAAGCATCGGGCATGGAGAGGATTCTCAAATTGATCAGATCTTCAAATCTGTCTTTGGACAGCGACATTTTATTCACTGCTATATACAAGCTTCTTAAAGAGATGAGGCCATTGAAAAGCTTTGAAGGAATAATGTTGATGCCGTAGGATTGCTGGGCTTGTAGTTTGAGAATGTAGAGCTTTGTGAGGCTAACAAAGGAAGATGCTGCAATCAGGCCAGTGTTGTATCTGATCCGGTTACTGTCCAAGCCCAACGCTCCTAATGATGGGAGGATGTCGAAGATCTCCCTGCTGATACGAGTTATACAGTTCCTATCGAGATAAAGCTTGGTCAGCTTATGTAATCTACAGAAAGACTGGCTGGTGAGGCTTCGAATTTTGTTCCCTCCCAGGTCCAAGGTGTCCTGGTTATTGAGATTTGCAAACACCTTGATGAAAACAATTGAGATCCTGTTGTTTCTGAGATTGAGATTCCTGAGACTCCCAAGGTTGCTGAAGGTGTGTTCACAGATGCAAGTTTTGAGGTTGTTGTCGAGTCGGAGCTCCTGCAAGTTGGTGAGGTTAGAAAAGGCAGCCTTGTTGATGACAGCAATGTTGTTAATGTTCAGCTTTAGGGTCCGGAGATAGGGAGCATAAGAGAAGGCGTGACTATAAATGGTGAAAATCCTGTTGTAGCGAAAGGTTAGGAGCGACAGCTTGGGAAACACCGCGACTGCCTTCCCGTCCTTGTAGCAGGAAGGTAACTTGTTGATTCTGTTGTGCTCGATAATGAAAGAAACAACTTGCTTTCTTTTCGATGCAAATTCAAAGCAGGCCACAGATGTGAGGAGATTGTGTGATAAATCCCAGCTGGTGATGGGTGGGCACTGGGATAGGGAATGGGCAGGGAGAAATAAGATCTGATTGTTCTGCAGGACCAGGCTCTTCATAGGCCTGAGACCCAGATAGTGGCACAGGTCGGACAGCTTACTCTGGTTGTGCAGCCTTAACCCAGATTATTGAACATTCTGTAGATCCAGGTTTGCAGATTTGAGAAACTCGGTGACATTTAAGGGGTTGTTCTTGATGATCAAACACGAGATGTTCCTCAGGTCAACTTCAGAAAATTCCAAAGCATCGGAGAGTATGTTATTGGACAGATCCAACTTGAGAATGTTGCTGAGGAAGTCCCGCTGGCAGTCAAATGTTGTGAGAGAGTTGTTAGAGAGGGACAGGATTCGGAGGGAGGGTGGGAGGGCGGTGCGATGTTGCCGGGAGGCGAGTTGACTGTTGCCCAGATCAAGGAGCGTCAGATTACTGAGCCCAGAGACAGCGCTCACCAGATGGGAGAAATTCTGGAGTTTATTGGAGCTTAAGACAAGTGTTTGAAGATTGTCCAATGCAGCGAAGGCTTTTTGTTCAACTGTGACTAAGCGGTTGTGATGGAGCAGGAGTTGATCTAACTTTTCAAGTTTTTGGAAGACCGAAGAGTTCAGACGAGAGATACTGTTGTAGGACAGGTTGAGGGTCAGTAGGCTGGTGAGATTACTGAACACACTGCAGTAAACACTCTCAATCCAATTGTAATCCAGCCGCAGGGTGAGCAGCTTGGGCAGGCTGTGGAAGCTGTCCGCTTGCAGTTGGGTGAGCCAGTTGTGGGAGATGTTCAAGTGCACGGTGCTGGCTGGGAGGTCGGACACGGCACTAGCGACCTGTGTCAGGAAGCGGTGGACGCACTGAAAGGTACCATTGTGGTTGGCATCCTGCATGCTGTTATTGAAACTGTACCCGGGGACTGTGGGCACCAACACATTGCAGGAGAGGGCACAGAGAAGCAGCAGGCAGTGAACGCTCAGTCTTAACTTCACAGCCTCCTTCTTCCGTCCGAGGGATCAGATGTTTTGCAAGACCTCACTCAAGAAAAATTCTGTGGGTGTGAGATGCTTTTTCTCTGTCGCTGCCAGAACAGCCTGTAAAATCAGAGATGGTTTACATTGTCAGTTTAGTAGAAATTAAGCAAATCAGTTAACCTGCTTCCATGGATACTCTGTTCTCCACTGCTCTGAAAAGCCATTACCATGTTAAATATTTGTGATATGCGGAAGGCTCCTTTCTGTCCAGATATTACCAGCTCCCTGAAGACCCCTTACTCCTCTGAACACCTCACGCTCTCGCATACCTCGCCCATTCCATCATCACCTGCGGCTCTCCCAGGCCACGGCTATTTTCTCATTAAGATCTGCTTCCTCTTTGTATTGAAGTGCCAAAGGCCCCAGAACCTGATGACTGTGTTCTCGAATACTGAGGGAAGACAGAGAGGATATAACAGAGGCTTTGAGGACAATGCTCCAAACATCCTGTGCACTGGTCCCCATATAATAAAACGGATAAAGAGGCACTGGAGAAGCTGCAAAAAAGTTTTGTACCAGAACTGAGAGGTTTCAACTATCAGGAAAGATTAAACAGGCTGGGGCTCTTTAGAAAAGAGACTGAGAGGTGACCTGATAGAGGTCTTTAAAATTATGAAGGGGTTCGATAGGGTAGACAGAAAGAAGATATTTCTAGTTGTGGGGGGAGAACAAAACTGGGGGCCATACATATGAGATAGTCACTAATTAATCCAAAGTGGAATTCAGGAGAAATTTTTTTACCCAGGGAGTGGTGAGAATGTGGAAGATGCTATCAGAAGGAGTGATTGAGGCGAATGTCATTTGAGGGGAAGCTAGATAAGGACCTGAGGGAGAAAGGAATGGAAGGATGTGGTGATAGTGCGAGATGAAGTAGGGTTGGAGGAGGCTCGTGTGGAGCATAAACGCTGGCGTGGACAGGTCGAGCCGAATGGCCTGTGTCTGTGCTGTAAAATTCCATCTAAGCCTTGGATATGGAAGTTGTGCCACATGCCTGCAGTTGCCAATATAACAACTCTCTTCAATCAGAGTGAAAGGAATAAATCAGATAACTACAGACCAGTCGGCCTAACATTGGTGGTGGGTGAGCTCCCAGAGAAAGAAAAAAGGAAGTCTTGCATTTCTACAGCGCCTTTCATGACCTCAGGACGTCCCAACTTTTTAGCGCCAATGAAGTGTAGTCACTGTTGTAATGTAGGAAATGTGGTAGCCAATTTGCGCACAGCAAGTTCCCAGAAACAGCAGTGTGATAATGACTAGATAATCTGTTTTAGTTATGTTGATTAAGTATTGGCCCAGGACCCAGGGGAGAACTCTCCTGCTCTTCTTCGAAATAGTGCCATAGGATCTTTTACGCCCACCTGAGAGGACAGACGTGGCCTCGGTTTAACATCTCATCTGAAAGACAGAGCCTCCGACAGTGCAGCACACTCTCACGACTGCATTGGAGTGTCAGCCTGGATTTTGGTGCTCAAGTCACTGGAGTGGGGAGAGCGAGAGTGACTCAGGGCAAGGATGCTTCCCACTGAGGCACGGCTGATGGGAGCAGGGACTGCAGGGAGGATGAGCAACCTGGCCACAGCACCGTGGAACGGAGGGCCATTCAAGAGGGGGGAGTAAATAGAAATGTTGTAGTGGTAGGGGATAGTATTATTAGGGGGATAGATAGAGTTCTCTGCAGCCGAAAGCGAGAGTCCCGACGGCTGTGTTGCCTACCCGGTGCCAGGGTTAAGGACATCTCCTCTGGGCTGGAAAGAAACTTGCAGTGGGAGGGGGTGGATCCAGTTGTCATGGTCCATGTTGGTACAAACGAGGTAGATAGCACTAGGAAGCCGTTTCTGCTAAAGGAGTATGAGCAGCTAGTGGTCAAATTAAAAAACAAAACCTCAAGGGTAATAATAGCTGAGCCACGAGCGAATTTGGCTACGACAAATAAAATTAGAGAGTTAAATGCGTGGCTCAAAGACTGGTGTGGGAGAAATGGGTTTTGCTTCCTGGGACACTGGCACCAGTACTGGGGCAGGAGGGAGCTTTTCCGTTGGGACGGGCTTCAATTGGCCAGTGCTGGGGCTAGAGTCCTGGCGGATCATTTAACTAGGGCTGTAGAGAGGACTTTAAACTAACTAGTCGGGGGGAGGTTCCTAGAGAGCAAATAATAAAAATGACAACAGAGCAGGTCATAGATTTAGGTAGTGGGGAAATTAAAAACCAGAGCGTGTCAGGAAG
Organism: Somniosus microcephalus; assembly: GCF_052327205.1. Classification (NCBI taxonomy): domain Eukaryota; kingdom Metazoa; phylum Chordata; class Chondrichthyes; order Squaliformes; family Somniosidae; genus Somniosus; species Somniosus microcephalus. Next base: position 1,588,529 of record NW_028225186.1, on the reverse strand, counting down.
GGGCAGAAGGTATGGAGTAAAAGGTAAAGTAATAAAAAGGGCAAAAGCAGGAACTAAGTGTCACATAACATATTTGAAACTTCTCTATCTGAATGCACGTAGCATTCGTAAGAAAATAGACGAGTTAATGGCACAAATAACTATATATGGGTATGATCTTGTGGCCATTACAGAAACATGGCTGCAGGGTGACAACGCCTGGGAATTAAACATGCCAGGTTATTTAACGATCAGGAAGGACAGGCAGGAAGGAAGGGGAGGTGGGGTGGCTATGTTAATAAAGGAAGGAATCACTTTAATACAGAGAAATGATATTGGGTCAAAAGCTCAGGATAATGAAACAGTTTGGATGGAGGTAAGGAATAATAAGGGGAAAAAAACACTAGTGGGCGTAGTCTATAGGCCTCCAAACAGTTGCAACTTTTTTGGACGGAGTATCAATCAGGAGATAGTTGAGGCTTGTAGTAAGGGAACTTCTATAATTATGGGGGATTTTAACTATCATATGAATTGGACAAATCAAATTGGGTAGGGCTGCCTTGAGGATGAGTTCATTGAGTGTATTAGGGATGGGTTTCTTGAGCAGTATGTAACTGAACCGACCAGGGGGCAAGCAACCTTAGATCTGGTCCTGTGTAACGAGACAGGATTAATTTAAAATGTCCTAGTAAAGGATCCCCTTGGAATGAGTGATCATAACATGGTTGAATTCCATATTCAATTAGAGGGTGAGAAGGTTGGATCTCAAACAAGCGTGCTAAGCTTGAATAAAGGAGAGTATGAAGGTATGAGAGCGGAATTGAGTAGAGCGGATTGGGATAATAGATTAAAGGGTAAGACGATACATGATCAGTGGTGTACATTTAAGGAGTTACTTTACAACTTCCAAAAAAAATATATTCCACTGAGAAGAAAAGGGTGTAAAAGAAAAGACAGCCATCCGTGGCTAAGTAAAGAAATTAAGGATCGTATTCGACTAAAAACAAGGGCATATAAGGTAGCCAAATCTAGTGGGAGGATAGAGGATTGGGAAAACTTTAAAAGACAGCAAAAAATAACAAAAAGATTGATTAAGAAAGGGAAGATAGATTATGAAAGTAAATTAGCAAAAATATAAAAACAGATAGTAAGAGTTTTTATAGGTATATAAAAAGAAAAAGGGTGGCTAATGTAAATGTTGTTCCCTTAGATGATGAGACCGGGAAAATAATGGTGGGAAATATGGAGATGGCAAAAACACTGAATGAATATTTTGTATCAGTCTTTACAGTAGAGGACACTAAGAATATCCCAACACTGCACAAACAGGGGGCTAAAGGGGGGGAGGAGCTAAGCACGATCAAAATCACTAAGGAAGTGGTACTCGGTAAAATAATGGGACTCAAGGCGGATAAATCACCTGGACCTGATGGCTTACATCCTAGGGTCTTGAGGGAAGTGGCGGTAGGGATTGTGGATGCATTGGTAATAATTTCCAAAACTCCCTGGACTCAGCAAAGGTCCCGGCAGACTGGAAAACTGCTAATGTAACACCCTTATTTAAAAAGGGCAGTAGACAGAAGGCTGGAAACTATAGACCGGTTAGCCTAACATCTGAGGAAGGTATAATTTTGGAATCCATTATTAAGGAGACAGTAACAGGACATTTGGATAATCATAATTTAATAGGTCAAAGTCATCATGGTTTTATGAAGGGGAAGTCATGTTTGACAAATTTGCTGGAGTTCTTTGAGGAAGGAACATATAGGGTGGATCAAGGGCAACCAGTGGACGTAGTGTATTTAGACTTCCAAAAGGCATTTGACAAGGTGCCACACAAAAGATTATTGCTTAAGATAAAAAAATCACGGGATTGGGTTAATATTCTGGCATGGATAGATATTGGCTATCTAACAGAAGGCAGAGAGTTGGGATAAATGGTTCATTCTCAGACTGTCAATCAGTAACTAGTGGTGTTCCGCAGGCGTCATTGCTGGGTCCCCAACTCTTTACAATCTATATTAACGATTTGGAGGAGGGGACCGCGTGTAATATATCAAAGTTTGCAGATGATACTAAGATGGGAGGGAAAGTAGTGAGTGAGGAGGACATAAAAAACCTGCGAGGGGACATAGACAGGCTAAGTAAGTGGGCAGAGATTTGGCAGATGGAATACAATACAGGAAAGTGTGAGGTTATGCACTTTGGCAGGAAAAATCGTACAGCAAGTTATTATCTTAATGGCAAGAAACTTGAAAGTACTGAAGTGCAAAGGGATCTGGGGGTCCTGGTGCACGAAACTCAATAGGTTAGAATGCAGGTGCAGCAAGTGATTAAGAAGGCAAATGGAATGTTGACTTTCATTGCTAGAGGGAGGGAATATAAAAATAGGGAGGTATTGCTTCAGTTGTACAAGGTATTGGTGAGACCGCACCTGGAATCCTGCATACAGTTTTGGTGTCCATACATAAGAAGAGACATACTTGCTCTCGAGTCAGTACAAAAACGTTCACTCGGTTAATCCCGGGGATGAGGGGATGGACATATGAGGAGAGGATGTGTAGATTGGGATTCTACTCATTGGAGTTCAGAAGAATGAGAGGCGATCTTATTGAAACATATAAGATTGTGAAAGGTTTGGATCGGGTGGATGCAGGGAGGATGTTCCTGATGATGGGTGAAATTAGAACTAAGGGGCATAGCCTTAGAATAAGGGGCTGCTCTTTCAAAACTGAGATGAGGAGGAACTACTTCACTCAGAGGGTGGTAGGTCCATGGAATATGCTGCTCCAAAAAGCTGTAGAAGCTACATCATTACATAAATTTAAAACAAAAATAGACAGATTCCTAGAAGTAAAGGGAATTAAGGGTTACGGGGAGCGGGCAGGAATTTGGACATAAGTCTCGGTTCGGATCCGACATGGCCCTGTGGGTAGCGGAGCGGTCCCAGGGGCCGTGTAGCCTGATCCTGCTCCTATTTCGTGTGTCTAATTCTTTTAGATTCAGGAGATGTTTCTGTGATAGTAGATTGGCGGTTAGGATCAGATCAGCCATGATCTTATTGAATGGTGGAGCAGGCTCGAGGGGCCGATTGGCCTACTCCTGCACCTATTTCTTATGTTCTTATGTTCTTAAAGGGTCTGATGAAAGGGAGGAACTGAAAGAAATCAGTATTTGTAGGGAAATGGTGTTAGGGAAATTGACGGGATTGAAGGCCGATAAATCCCCAGGGGCTGATAATCTACATCCTAGGGTACTTCAGGAAGTGGCCTTAGAAATAGTAGATGCATTACTGATCATCTTCCAACATTCGATGGAATCTGGAACAGTACCCATAGATTGGAGGGTAGCTAATGTTACCACACTATTCAAAACAGGTGGTAGAGAGAAAAATGGGAATTACAGACCGGTAAACCTGACATCGGTAGTGGGGAAATGCTAGAGTCCATTATAAAAGATGTAATAGCAGAGCGCTTGGAAAACAGTGACAGGATCGGACAAAGTCAACATGGATTTACAGAAGGTAAATCATGCTTGACTAATCTACTGGAATTTTTTGAGGATGTTACTGCTAAAATAGATAATGGAGAACCAGTGGATGTGGTGTATTTGGACTTTCAAAAGGCTTTCGATAAGGTCCCGCATAAGAGATTAGCGTGTAAAGTTAAGGCACGTGGGATTGGGGGCAAGGTATTGACTTGGATAGAGAACTGGTTGGCAGACAGAAAGCAAAGAGTTGGAATAAATGGTTCTTTTTCCGAGCGGCAGGCAGTGACTGGTGGGGCACAGCAGGGATTGGTCTTTGGACCCCAGCTATTCACAATATATACTAATGATCTAGACAAGGGAGCTGGATGTAATATTGCTAGCACTTTCATTGCTAGAGGGAGGGAATATAAAAATAGGGAGGTATTGCTTCAGTTGTACAAGGTATTGGTGAGACCGCACCTGGAATCCTGCATACAGTTTTGGTGTCCATACATAAGAAGAGACATACTTGCTCTCGAGTCAGTACAAAAACGTTCACTCGGTTAATCCCGGGGATGAGGGGATGGACATATGAGGAGAGGATGTGTAGATTGGGATTCTACTCATTGGAGTTCAGAAGAATGAGAGGCGATCTTATTGAAACATATAAGATTGTGAAAGGTTTGGATCGGGTGGATGCAGGGAGGATGTTCCTGATGATGGGTGAAATTAGAACTAAGGGCCATAGCCTTAGAATAAGGGGCTGCTCTTTCAAAACTGAGATGAGGAGGAACTACTTCACTCAGAGGGTGGTAGGTCCATGGAATATGCTGCCCCAAAAAGCTGTAGAAGCTACATCATTACATAAATTTAAAACAAAAATAGACAGATTCCTAGAAGTAAAGGGAAGTAAGGGTTACGGGGAGCGGGCAGGAATTTGGACATAAGTCTAGGTTCGGATCGGACATGGCCCTGTGGGTAGCGGAGCGGTCCCAGGGGCCGTGTAGCCTGATCCTGCTCCTATTTCGTGTGTCTAATTCTTTTAGATTCAGGAGATGTTTCTGTGATAGTAGATTGGCGGTTAGGATCAGATCAGCCATGATCTTATTGAATGGTGGAGCAGGCTCGAGGGGCCGATTGGCCTACTCCTGCACCTATTTCTTATGTTCTTATGTTCTTAAAGGGTCTGATGAAAGGGAGGAACTGAAAGAAATCAGTATTTGTAGGGAAATGGTGTTAGGGAAATTGACGGGATTGAAGGCCGATAAATCCCCAGGGGCTGATAATCTACATCCTAGGGTACTTCAGGAAGTGGCCTTAGAAATAGTAGATGCATTACTGATCATCTTCCAACATTCGATGGAATCTGGAACAGTACCCATAGATTGGAGGCTAGCTAATGTTACCACACTATTCAAAACAGGTGGTAGAGAGAAAAATGGGAATTACAGACCGGTAAACCTGACATCGGTAGTGGGGAAATGCTAGAGTCCATTATAGAGATAGGAACAGGAGTAGGCCATTCGGCCCTTCGAGCCTGCTCCGCCATTCAATGAGATCATGGCTGATCTTCGTCTGAGATCATAGCTGATCTTACCAGTTCAGTACCCCGTCCCCGCCTTTTCTCCGTAACCCTTAATCCCCTTAGCCTTCAGAAATATATCCAATTCTCTCTTGAAAATATTTATTGAATTAGCCTTCACAGCCCTCTGTGGCAGGGAATTCCACAGGCTCACCACTCTTTGAGTGAAGAAATTCTTCCTCATCTCTGTTTTAAATGATTTGCCCGCTATTTTTAGACTGTGGCCCCTGGTTCTGTGCTCCCCGGCCATTGGAAACATTCTCTCTGAATTCAGCCTGTCCAGGCCTGCCATAATTTTATATGTTTCGATGAGATCCCCTCTCAATCTTCTAAACTCCAGTGAGTACAAGCCCAAACTATTTAATCTCTCTTCGTAGGTCATTCCCGCCATTCCAGGTATCAGCCTGGTGAATCGCCGTTGCACTCTTTCCATGGCAAGAACATCCTTCCGCAGATGGGGCGACCAAAACTGTACACAATACTCCAGATGCGGTCTCACCAGCACCTTGTACAGCTGTAGTAAGGTATCCCTATTCCTATACTCGAACCCCCTTGATATGAAGGCCAACATACCATTTGCCTTCTTGATCGCCTGTTGCACCTGCATGCTCTCCTTCAGTGACTGGTGCACAAGAACACCCAGGTCCCTCTGCACTTCCCCATCTCCCAATCTATTGCCATTTAGATAATAATCTACCCTCCTGTTTTTACCCCCAAAGTGGATAACCTCGCATTTATCCACATTATAGTGCATCTGCCACGTATCCGCCCATTCCCCCAACCTGTCCAAATCGCACTGTAGCCTCCTGACATCCTCATCAGAGCCCACCCCTCCTCCTAGTTTAGTGTCGTCAGGGAATTTGGAAATATTGCATCCAATTCCCTGATCCAGATCATTTATATATATTGTGAACAGCTGGGGTCCCAGGACAGATCCTTGCGGCACCCCGCTGGTCACTGCCTGCCACTCCGAAAACGAGCCGTTTATTCCAACTCTCTGTTTTCTATCCGCCAGCCAGTTCTCTATCCACGTTAATACTTTGCCCCCAATCCCATGAGCCTTAATTTTGCATGATAATCTTTTGTGTGGAACCTTATCGAAGGCTTTCTGGAAGTCAAGGTACACCACATCCACTGGCTCTCCCCCATCTATTTTACCAGTTACTTCCTCAAAAAATTCCAGCAGATTAGTCAAACACGATTTACCCTTTGTAAATCCATGTTGACTCTGTCCGATCCTTTCCCCATTTGTCAAGTGCTCCGCTATTTTATCCTTAATAATGGACTCTAGCATTTTGCCCACAACCGATGTAAGGCTTACTGGTCTATAATTCCCTGCTTTCTCTCTACCCCCCTTTTTAAATATTGGGGTAACATTAGCTACCCTCCAATCCACGGGTACTGTTCCCGAGTCAATGGAGTTCCGGAAGATGATCCTTAGAGCATCTGCTATCTCCAGGGCCACCTCCTTAAGTACCCTAGGATGTAGTTTATCAGGCCCCGGGGATTTGTCGGCCTTCAGTCCCCTCAACTTACCCAACACCATATCCCTAGAGATACTAATTTCTGTCAGCTCCTCCCTCTCATTAGTCCCTATGTTTGCCGATATTCCTGGGAGGTTATTTGTGTCCTCCTTTGTGAATACAGAACCAAAGTATGAGTTTAATTGGTCTGCCATTTCCTTATTCTCCATTATATATTCTCCCGAATCGGACTGCAAGGGACCGACTTGGGATTTTACCAGTCTTTTCCTCCTGATATACCGATAAAAGCTTTTGCAGTCTGTCTTTATGTTTGCTGCAAGTTTACTTTCGTATTCTATTTTCCCCTTCCTGATTAATCCCTTTGTCCTCTTTTGCTGTATCCTGTACTGCCCCCAATCTTCCGGTCTGGTGCTTTTTTTTGCCAGTTGATATGCCCTTTTTTTTGATTTTATGCTGTCCCTAATTTCCCTCGTTATCCACGGTTGAGTCACCTTTTTATGTTTATTTTTATGCCAAACCGGTATAAACATGTTCTGGAATTCTTCCATTCTATCTTTGAATGCTTGCCATTGTCTCTCCACTGTCAATCCCCCCAGAAACACCACCCAATCAATCTTACCCAATTCCCGTCTCATACCCTCGTAATTCCCTTTATTTAAGTTCTGGACCTTAGTCTCTGATTCAATTTCCTCACTCTCCATCTCGACTGAGAGCTCGATCATATTATGATCGCTCTGACCCAAGGGGCCTCGTACAAGAAGATTGCTGATAAGTCCCTTCTCATTGCACAATACCCAGTCTAAAATGGCCTGATCTCGAGTCGGCTCCTCGACATATTGGTCCAGATAACCGTCCCGAAAACATTCCAGGAATTCCTCCTCCTCAGAATTTTTACTAATTTGGGTAGTCCAATCAATATGTAAATTAAAGTCACCTATAAAAGATGTAATAGCAGAGCGCTTGGAAAACAGTGACAGGATCGGACAAAGTCAACATGGATTTACAGAAGGTAAATCATGCTTGACTAATCTACTGGAATTTTTTGAGGATGTTACTGCTAAAATAGATAATGGAGAACCAGTGGATGTGGTGTATTTGGACTTTCAAAAGGCTTTCGATAAGGTCCCGCATAAGAGATTAGCGTGTAAAGTTAAGGCACGTGGGATTGGAGGCAAGGTATTGACTTGGATAGGGAACTGGTTGGCAGACAGAAAGCAAAGAGTTGGAATAAATTGTTCTTTTTCCGAGCGGCAGGCAGTGACTGGTGGGGCACAGCAGGGATTGGTCCTTGGTCCCCAGCTATTCACAATATATACTAATGATCTAGACAAGGGAGCTGGATGTAATATCTCCAAGTTTGCAGATGACACAAAGCTGGGTGGGCATGTGTGCTGTGAGCAGGATGCCGAGAAACTCCAGTATGATTTGGACAGGTTGGGTGATTGGGCAAAAGCATGGCAGATGCAATATAACGTGGATAAATGCGAGGTTATCCATTTTGGTGTCAAAAACAGAAAGGCAGATTATTATCTGAATAGCAATAGATTGGGAGAAGGGGAAGTGCAATGAGACCTGGGTGTCCTTGTACAGCAGTCGCTGAAGGTAAGCATGCAGGTGCAGCAGGCAGTTAAGAAGGCAAATGGTATGCTGGCCTTCGTAGCGAGAGGGTTTGAGTACAGGAACAAGGATGTCTTGCTGCAGTTGTACAGGGCCTTGGTGAGACCACATCGTGAGTATTGTGTGCAGTTTTGGTCGCCTTATCTGAGGAAGGATGTTCTTGCCATGGAAGGAGTTCAGCGAAGATTCACCAGGCTGATACCTGGGATGGCAGGAATGACGTATGAGGAGAGATTGGGTCGATTGGGCTTATACTCGCTGGAGTTTAGAAGAATGAGAGGGGATCTCATTGAAACTTATAAAATTCTGACAGGACTGGACAGACCAGATGAAGGAAGGATGTTCTCGATGGCCGGGGAGTCCAGAACCAGGGGTCACAGTCTAAGGATAAGGGGTAAGCCATTTAGGACTGAGATGAGGAGGAATTTCTTCACCCAGAGAGTGGTGAACCTGTGGAATTCTCTACCACAGAAGGCAGTAGAGGCCAGTTCATTAAATATATTCAAGAAGGAGTTGGATATATTTCTTAAGGCTAAAGGGATCAAGGGGTATGGGGAGAAAACAGGGACCGGGTACTGAATTTGGATGATCAGCCATGATCGCATTGAATGGCGGAGCAGGCTCGAGGGGCCGAATGGCCTACTCCTGCTCCTATCTTCTATGTTTCTATGTTTCTATGTCCTTATATGGGAAAAATTAATACACAACTAGAAACCGTTCGAGAAACCAGGAAGCTGGTTAAAAGGCAGAAGCAGAGTGCGGTAGTTATTGGGTGTTTTTTTGACTGGACGATGTAAACAGTTGGCCCCCCTGCATCACTGCTGCGACCGTTGCCCTTCTTGCCATTTCAACAATCTGGACTTGGGTACAGGAGGCAGACGTATCGACATTTGCTGCTAACACGAAAAACAGGGAGCCTGGGTAGCTGTGAAGGAACCGTCAGTGAACATTTAGAGAAGAATATGGAGAGGAAATGTACACCAAATGGTGTGTTAAAAGCTGCCGAGGAGTCTCCAACAATAGATATTTACAGAGCAGAGGAGACCATTCGGCCCACTGTGTTAATTCTGGGTCTTTGCCACAGCAATACTAAACTAAACCCACTGACCCACTATCTCCCCATAGACCTGTATCAATCGCAAACTAATCCCACTGCCCCACTCTCTCCCCAAAGCCCTGTAACAATCCCAAACTAATCCCACTGTCCCGCTCTCTCCCCAAAGCCCTGTAACAATCCCAAAGTAATCCCACTGACCCGCTATCTCCCCATAGCCCTGTATCAATCCCCAAACTAATCCCATTGCCCCGCTCACACCCCATAGACCTGTATCAATCCCAAACTAATCCCACTGCCCCGCTGTCTCCCCAAAGCCCTGTAACAATCCCAAACTTATCCCACTGACCCGCTATCTCCCCATAGCCCTGTATCAATCCCCAAACTAATCCCACTGCCCCACACACACCCCATAGACCTGTATCAATCACAAACTAATCCCACTGCCCTACTCTCACCCCATAGCCCTGAATCAATCCCAAACTAATCCCACTGCCCCGCTCACACCCCATAGACCTGTATCAATCACAAACTAATCCCACTGCCCCGCTCTCACCCCATAGCCCTGAATCAATCCCAAACTAATCCCACTGCCCCGCTCACACCCCATAGACCTGTATCAATCACAAACTAATCCCACTGCCCCGCTCTCACCCCATAGCCGTGAATCAATCCCAAACTAATCACACTGCCCCACTCACACCCCATAGACCTGTATCAATCCCAAATAAATCCCAGTGCCCCACTCTCTCCCCATAGCCCTGCGCCGGCACTTTGAAAGAGCTCTGCAATTAATTTGATTCACCTGCCCTTTCCCCATAGCCCTGTAATGTTTTCCTTCAAGTATTTATTCAACTGCCTTTTGAAAGTTACTATTGAATCTGCTTCCACCGCCCTTTCAGGCAGCGCATTCCAGATCACAACAACTTGCTGCTTAAAAAAAATGTTTCCTCATGTCACCTCTGTTTCTTTTGCCAATCACAATAAATCTGCGTCCTCTGGTTACCGAAACTTCTGCCAGTGGAAACACTTTCTTCTTATTTATGCTATCAAAACTATTCATAATTTTGAACATCTCTATCAAATCTCCTCTTAACCCTCTCTGCTCTAAGGAGAACAATCCCAGCTTCTCCAGTCTCTCCACATAATTGAATTCCCTCATCCCTGGTACCATTCTGGTAAATCTCCTCTGCACCCTCTCTAAGACCTTGACATCCTGTGTTGACTTTAACAACATAGCACTGATTTGACACGTTCCTGTGAAAGATCATTGATCATTAAGAGATTGTAAATCTCACCTGCTTGCTGCTGGGGTTTGCCGATGTTGAGCTGAGACTGTAAGTGCAATGGTTTTGAAATGACAATCAGAGGGGATGTGGTTTAGATATCACATGAATGAAATGACAGTTTCATCTTAAAAAGGAGAAGTGTAAGTGAAGGCAGTCCACGAGGCGGCTGGATTGGCTCGTGTGTGTCATGGGCTGTGGTAACCCACTGTCCAAACTGCCTACTGTGGGCAGCAGCTGTAACAGCTGGGAGCCCCTTTCTTTATCTTTACAACTTCCCTTCTCCACCTCTCCCCTCCTGCTGAAACCCATCACAACTGGTCCTCTGCTCAGCCATTGCCCACAGCCAGCAGGGCGAGTGGACAAGAAGCCAGGCTCATTCACCCTCTCCCTAACACAGGGCCACAGACACCAATTGTAACCGCTGCCCAGGCTCAGGTCAGCTCCCTCAGCACAGGCCGGGGATGAAGCCTGGGCCTTTCCAAATGCAAGGAAGCAAGAAACAAATACTGGCCAGGAAAGTCTCAGCGAGTTCGAGTAATCTGTGCGTTTGTTTGATTGAAACCAAAACAGCTTCGAACACGAGGATGCTTCACACAGGTGGAGAAATTCAGTTCACTTTTTCGACACAATTCAAAGCAGCAGAAGCAATGAACATGCTGAAACCGGCAAATATGAACACATATATCACTAAGCAACAAAGAATAAGGAGCATATGGCACAGAAAAGGAAGAAATGAAAGAAAGATTCAAAGAAAGAAAGTACAAGGACTTTGGGTTTTATACACGGGCACTGTGTTTCTTTCTGCGCCGGGACAGCAGAGGGCACAATCGGAACATCAGCCACATTAGTGCCTGAAACATGGTTCAATAGGAACAGGAGGAGGCCATTCAGCCCCTTGAGCCTGTCGAACAGGAACAGGCCATTCAGCCCCTCGAGCCTGTCAAACCGTACAGGAGGAGGCCATTCAGCCCCTTGAGCCTGTCGAACAGGAACAGGAGGAGGCCATTCAGCCCCTCGAGCCTGTCAAACCGGAACAGGAGGAGGCCATTCAGTCCCTCTAGCCTGTCAAACCGGAACAGGAGGTGTCCATTCAGCCCCTCGAGCCTGTCAAACCGGGACAGGAGGAGTCCATTCAGCCCCTCGAGCCTGTCAAACCGGAACAGGAGGAGGCCATTCAGCCCCTCGAGCCTGTCAAACCGGGACAGGAGGAGACCATTCAGCCCCTTGAGCCTGTCGAACAGGAACAGGCCATTCAGCCCCTCGAGCCTGTCAAACCGGAACAGGAGGAGGCCATTCAGCCCCTCGAGCCTGTCGAACAGGAACAGGAGGAGGCCATTCAGCCCATCGAGCCTGTCAAACAGGAACAGGACATTCAGCCCCTTGAGCCTGTCAAACAGGAACAGGAGGAGGCCATTCAGTCCCTCGAGCCCGTTACACTGGAACAGGAGGCCATTCAGCCCCTCGAGCCTGTTACACAGGAGGAGGCCATTCAGCCCCTCGAGCATGTTGCACAGGAACAGGAGGAGGCCATTCAGCCCCTCAAGCCTGTTACACTGGAACAGGAGGCCATTTAGCCCCTCGAGAGCCTGTTACAATGGAACAGGAGGACATTCAGCCCCTCAAGCCTGTTACACAGGAACAGGTGGAGGCCATTCATTCCCTTGATCCAGTTACACAGGAACAGCTAATTTATTATTAATGTTTCATGTGATGTGTTTGCTCTGAAATAAATTGTTAAAGATTTAAACCTGCATTGGCCGGGAATCGAACCCGGGTCTCCCGCGTGGCAGGCGAGAATTCTACCCCTGAACCACCAATGCTGACAGTGACAATAAAACCCATTTTCCAGTAGCTACAATTTATTTTTGACTTTTGTTAATAGAAGCGAGGACACTGCGGTAAAATAAAAAGCGAAATGCAGCAGATGCTGGATCTGAAATTGTTCATTAAATGTTGGAAACACTCCACAGGTCAGGGAACATCTGTGGACAGAAAAACACAGGGTTAACCTTTCAGGTCCATGAGCTCTCGGTAGAACTAAGATTTTGCAGCTTTGTAGGTCCCGTGTGAGTTTCCTTCCAAACTTTTTAAACTTTTAAACTGCTCAAAAATTACAAAATTAAGAAATTAACCTTCCCTCGAAAAATAAATGGCCCGTACGGGGATCGAACCCGCGACCTTGGCGTTATTAGCACCACGCTCTAACCAACTGAGCTAACCGGCCCATCTGTATTAGTTATCTATAGAACCGTCCCTGTTTCTGGTCTTTGCCCGCTAAGTCACTTTGTCTTTGAAGGCTGTAAAAGAAGGACTTGCATTTCTACAGGGCTTTCACGACCTCAGGACATCCTAAAGTGCTTTACAGCCAATGAATACTTTTTGAACTGTTTTGCATCTGTGACAGGTAGATTGGTCAGGGGGAGTTCAAATAGGTTTTCCCCTCGTGTTGGTTCCCTCACCACCTGCCGCAGGCCCAGACTGGCAGCCATATCCTTCAGGACTCGAACAACTCGGTCAGTACTGCTGCTACCGAGCCACTCTTGGTGATGGGCATTGAGGCCCCCCACCCAGAGTACATTCTGTGCCCTTGCTGCCTTCAGTGCTTCTTCCAAGTGGTGTTCAACATGGAGGAGTACTGATTCATCAGCTGAGGGAGGGTGGTAGGTGGTAATCAGCAGGAGGTTTCCTTGCCCATGATGTTCCTGTGTAACAGGCTTGAGGGGCTGAATGGCTTCCTCCTTTTCCTGCATAACAGGCTTAACAGGCTGAATAGCCTCCTCCTGTTCCTGCATAACAGGCTCGAGGGGCTGAATGGCCTCCTCCTGTTCCTGCATAACAGGCTCGAGGGGCTGAATGGCCTCCTCCTGTTCCAGTGATACAGACTCGAGGGGCTGATTGGCCTCCTCCAGTTCCTGTATAACAGGCTTGTGGGGCTGAATGGCCTCTTCCTATTTATGTGTAACAGACTCGAGGGGCTGAATGGCCTCCTCCTGTTCCTGTGTAACAGGCTTGAGGGGCTGAATGGCTTCCTCCTTTTCCAGCATAACAGGCTTAACAGGCTGAATAGCCTCCTCCTGTTCCTGCATAACAGGCTCGAGGGGCTGAATGGCCTCCTCCTGTTCCTGTATGATAGGCTCGATGGGCTGAATGGCCTCTTCCTATTTATGTGTAACAGACTCAAGGGGCTGAATGGCCTCCTCCTGTTCCTGTGTAACAGGCTTGAGGGGCTGAATGGCTTCCTCCTTTTCCTGCATAACAGGCTTAACAGGCTGAATAGCCTCCTCCTGTTCCTGCATAACAGGCTCGAGGGGCTGAATGGCCTCCTCCTGTTCCTGTATGATAGGCTCGATGGGCTGAATGGCCTCTTCCTATTTATGTGTAACAGACTCAAGGGGCTGAATGACCTCCTCCTGTTCCTGTGTAACAGGCTTGAGGGGCTGAATGGCTTCCTCCTTTTCCTGCATAACAGGCTTAACAGGCTGAATAGCCTCCTCCTGTTCCTGCATAACAGGCTCGAGGGGCTGAATGGCCTCCTCCTGTTCCTGTATGATAGGCTCGATGGGCTGAATGGCCTCTTCCTATTTATGTGTAACAGACTCAAGGGGCTGAATGGCCTCCTCCTGTTCCTGTGTAACAGGCTTGAGGGGCTGAATGGCTTCCTCCTTTTCCTGCATAACAGGCTTAACAGGCTGAATAGCCTCCTCCTGTTCCTGCATAACAGGCTCGAGGGGCTGAATAGCCTCCTCCTGTTCCTGTATAACAGGCTAAAGGGGCTGAATGGCCTCCTCCTGTTCCTGTGTAAAAGGGTCATGGGACTGAATGGTCTCCTCCTGTTCCTATGTAAAACGGCCATGGGACTGAATGGCCTCCTCCTGCTCCTGTGTAACTGACTCAGGGGTTGAGAGTACTCAGAGGGAAAGTGTCGGGGCGGTAGTTTCCCTTCTCTGAATTACCGATTTACTGCAAAATGTACCGTCACTGGAGGAACCACCGAACCCTGACCCAAAATCCGACTCTGGTGGGACTCGAACCCACAACCTTTGAATGCCTTAATCTGCTATACCAACTAGAAGTCCAATGCGCTATCCATTGCGCCACAGAGCCAATTACGTAAAATTCTACTACAAAAGCAAAATAGTGCTGATGCTGGAAATCTGAAATATAAACAGATGAAATGCTGGAAACACTCTGCAGGTCAGGCAGCATTCCATGACTGTTTAAAAGGGGTCTACTTTCAGTCCCGGATCATTCTGTGTCTGTTTAATAGGGACATGCTGTCAGTCCCGGATCATTCTGTGTCTGTTTAAAAGGGACATGCTGTCAGTCCCGGTTTATTCTGTGTCTGTTTAAAAGGGATGTGCTGTCAGTCCCTGGTCATTCTGTATCTGTTTAAAAGGGATGTGCTGTCAGTCCCTGGTCATTCTGGGTCTGTTTAAAAGGGATGTGCTGTCAGTCCCGGATCATTCTGTGTCTGTTTAAAAGGGATGTGCTGTCAGTCCCGGATCATTCTGTGTCTGTTTAAAAGGGATGTGCTGTAAGTCCCTGGTCATTCTGTATCTGTTTAAAAGGGATGTGCTGTCAGTCCCTGGTCATTCTGGGTCTGTTTAAAAGGGATGTGCTGTCAGTCCCGGATCATTCTGTGTCTGTTTAAAAGGGATGTGCTGTAAGTCCCTGGTCATTCTGTGTCTGTTTAAAAGGGATGTGCTGTCAGTCCCGGATCATTCTGTGTCTGTTTAAAAGTGATGTGCTGTCAGTCCCGGATCATTCTGTGTCTGTTTAAAAGGGATGTGCTGTCAGTCCCGGATCATTCTGTGTCTGTTTAAAAGGGATGTGCTGTCAGTCCCGGATCATTCTGTGTCTGATTAAAACGGGTGTTACATAATATTATAGAGTCTGCCCCACAGAAACAGTCCATTTGCACGAACTGGTCTCCACACGAGGCTCCTCCTTCTCTATTTCTCCTCACCCCCCAAATAAAACTAGAATCAGTAATGGTAACCATGAAACTATCGGATTGTCGTAAAAATCCATCTGGTTCACTAATGTCTTTCAGGGAATGAAATCTGCCGTCCTTACCTGGTCTGGCCTTTGTGTGACTCCAGTCCCAAAGCAATGTGGTTGATTCTTAACTGCCCTCTGAAATGGCCTAGCAAGCCACTCAGTTGTAACAAACCGCTGTGAAACAAAATAATAAAAATGAAGCTGGACGGACCACCTGGCCTGATCCATATCAGCCTCCTCCTGAGGTCCCCACCATCACAGAAGCCAGTCTTCAGCCAATTCGATTCACTCCACGTGATATCAAGAAAAGGCTGAGCACACTGGATACAGCAATGGCTCTGGGCCCTGACAACACCCCGGCTATCATTCTGAAGACTTGTGCTCCAGCCAAGCTGTTCTAGTACAGCTACAACACTGGCATCTATCCAACAATGTGGAAGACTGCCCAGGTATGTCCTGTCCACAAAAAGCAGGACAAATCCAATCCAGCCAATTACCACCCCATCAGTCTACTCTCTACTCTCAATCATCAGCAAAGTGATGGAAGGTTTCATCCACAGTGCTGTAAAGTGGCACTTACTGACCAATCACCTGCTCATTGATGCCCGGCTTGGGTTCTGCCAAGAGCACTCGGCTCCCGACTTCATTAAAACCTTGGTCCAACATGAACAAAGGAGCTGACCACCAACATCCTGGGGGTTACCATTGAACATAAATACTGTGACAACAAGAGAAGGTCAGAGGCTAGGTATTCTGCGTCGGGTGTCTCACCTCCTGACTCCCCAAAGCCTTTCTACCATCTACAAGGCACAAGTAAGGAGTGTGATGGAATACTCTCCACTTGCCTGGATGAGTGCAGCTCCAACAACACTCAAGAAGTTCGACACCTTCCAGGACAATGCAGCCCGCTTGATTGGCACCCCATCCACCACCTTAAACATTCACTCCCTCCACCACCGGCGCACCGTGGCTGCAGTGTGTACCGTCTACAAGATGCACTGCAGCAACTCACCAAGGCTTCTTCAGCAGCACCTGCCAAACACGCAACCTCTTCCACCTAGAAGGACAAGCGCAGCAGGCGCATGGGAACACCCCCACCTCCAAGTTCCCCTCCAAGTCACACACCATTCTGACTTAGAAGTATATTGCCGATCCTTCATCGTCGCTGGGTCAAAATCCTGGAACTCCCTCCCTAACAGCACTGTGGGAGCACCTTCACCACACGGACTGCAGCGGTTCAAGAAGGCGGCTCACCACCACCTTCTCAAGGGGCAATTAGGGATGGGCATTTAATGCTGGCCTTGCCAGAGCACCCACATCCCATAAACGAATTTACAAAACCCTATCAGCATATCCTTCTATTCCTTTCTCCCTTCCTCTCAAATGCATCTGTAGTATTCGCCTGAACTACTGCATTCTCAGCGCTCTTTGGCCAAAGAAGTTAATCCTGAATTCCCTGCTGGATTTATCGGTGAGTATTTATGACCTGTCTTCTCTGAGCTAGTTCCTGACTCACTCACAGTAGGAAGCATTTTCTCACTGTTAACGTGCAGCTGCGATGGCCGAGTGGTTAAGGCGTTGGACTCGAAATCCAATGGGGTTTCCCCGCGCAGGTTCGAACCCTGCTCGCAGCGACTTTGATGCAATTTTTTTATTTCATCGGCTCCCTGTGGCGATCACTGGCCCCGAAATTGATCAGAATTCCCTCCACTGCACTTTATTACACTGATTAACCCAAAGTTCCAATTGAAACACTAATAATTTATCGGCATCAATTAGATATTGTGGATTTGTTGGGAACTAGTGAGCAATACACACACAAAGCAGCATCAAAAATACTAATTAATAAAGAGCCCTGCAGTGTTTGGTAGGGAATCACCTTCAGCTAGTAAGTGGGAACACGGTTTGGTTTTATAAAACTGAACACGAATTAAAAAGTGTGTAAAAAGACCGTGGCAGGACTCGAACCTGCAATATTCTGATAACCTCAAAATTAATACCGAAGTCTGACGCCTTATCCATCAGCGCCATCTGTGGACAGATAGACAGAAGGTCAACCTTCCAGTTCCTTGAGTTCTCGGCAGAACTAAGGTTTTGTAGCTTTGCTTCAAAGTATGACAGCTCCAATCTTTTCAGCAAATAGCAAAATTAAGAAACTACCCACAGCATCAAAAAGTAAATTGCCCGTACGGGGATCGAACCCGCGACCTTGGCGTTATTAGCACCACGCTCTAACCTACTGAGCTAACCGGCCTGCCTTAACTCCTTTTGCTGTTAAATTCAATTTATGTTGATTTTTGGTTTTTGTCAGTTGTCAGTGCTCCGGTTTCCTCCCACAGTCCAAAGATGTGCGGGTTAGGTTGATTGGCTATGATAAATTAACCCTTAGTGTTAGGTGGATTAAATACGTGGGGTTACGGGGATAGGGTGGGATATGTGTTGGTGCAGGGGTTACGGGGATCGGGTGGGATATGTGTCGGTGCAGGCTCGATGGGCCGAAATGGCCTCTATCTGCACTGTGGGGTTTCTGTGATTCTGTGACTTCGAAGGCTGTAAAAGAAAGACTCTGATTTCTACAGCGCCTTTCACCTGAGGACGTCTCAAAGCGCTTTACAGGCAATGTAGTTGTAGTTGTAGTTGTAGTCACTGTTGTAATGTAGGAAAAACAGCAGCAGCCAATTTGTGCACAGCAAGCTCCCACAATGTGATAATCGAGGATCACCTGTTTTAGTGATGTTGATTTGAGGATAAATATTGGCTACAGGACACCGGGGTAAACCTCATCATCCCCTGCTCTTCTTCCAATAGTGCCATGGGATCGTTTATGTCCACCCGAGAGGGCAGAGGGGGCCTCAGTTTTGGAATTGTATTCCACCACAATCTGTAACCTTATGGACCGGCATATCCCTCACCCTACCATTAGCATCAAGACAGGGGACCAACCCTAGTTCAATGAGGAGTGTAGAAGAGCATTTCAGGAGCAGCACCAGGCGTACTGAAAATGAGCTGCCAACCTCATGAAGCTACAACACAGGACTACACACATGCTAAGCTATGGAAACAGCATGTGTAGACAGAGCGAAGCGATCCAACAACCAGCGGATCAGATCAAAGCTCTGCAATCCTTCCACATCCAGTCGTGACGATTTTAATTTAATGTAATTTGTTCCTAGGACTTGGGCATCGCTGGCAAGGCCAGCATTAATTGCCCATCACTAATTGCCCTTGAGAAGGTGGTAGTGAGAAGCCCTCTTGGCCCGCTGCAGTCAATGAGGTGAAGGTCCTCCAATAGTACTGTTAGGGAGGGATTTCCAGGATTTTGACCTAGCGACGATGAAGTTATGGTGATATATTTTCACGTCGGGATGGTGTGTAACTTGGAGGGGAACTTGGAGGTGATGGTGTTCCCATGCACCGGCTGCCCTTATAAGAACATAAGAACATAAGAAATAGGAGCAGGAGTTGGCCATTTGGCCCCTCGAGCCTGCTCCACCATTCAATAAGCTCATGGCTGATCTGATCTTGGCCTTAACTCCACTTTTCTGCCTGTTCCCCCTTAACCCTTGACTCTCCGATAGTTCAACAATCTGTCTATCTCAGCCTTGAATATAATCAATGATTCAGGCTCCACAGCTCTCTGGGGTAGATAATTCCAAAGATTCACAACCCTCTGAGAGAAGAAATTCCTCCTCATCTGCGTCTTAAATGGACAAATCCTTATTCTGAAACTATGCCACCTGATTCTAGATTCCCCCATGAGGGAAAACACCCTCTCAGCATCTACCCTGTCAAGCCCCCTCAGAATCTGATAAGTTTCCAATAAGATCACCTCTCATTCTTCTAACCTCCAATGAGTATAGGCCCAACCTGCTCAACCTTTCCTCATAAGACAATCCCTTCATCCCAGGAATCAACCTAGAGAACCTTCTCTGAACTGTCTCCAATGCAAGTATATCCCTACTTAAATAAGGAGAACAAAAATGTATGCAGTACTCTAGGCGTGGTCTCACCTGTACAGTGGTAGCAAGACTTCTCTACTTTTATACTCCATGCCCCTTGCAATAAAGGCCCACATTCCATTTGCCTACTTAATTACTGCATGCTAACTTTTTGTGTTTCATGTACGAGGACACCCAGATCCCTCTTAACCGCAGCATTCTGTAGTCTCTCTCCATTTCAATAATATTTTGCTTTTCTGTTCCCTCCATGGCCTCGCCCCTCCCTATCTCTGTAATCTCCTTCAGCCCCACAACCCCCTGAAATATCTGCGCTCCTCTAATCCTGCCCTCTTGAGCATCCCTGAATATAATCGCTCAACCTTTCTGTTGCCCTAAGCTTTGGAATTCCCTGCCTAAACCTGTCCACCTCTCTTTCCTCCTTTCAGACGCTCCTTATAACCTATCTCTTTGACCAAGCTTTTGGTCACCTGCCCGAATTTCTCCTTATGTGGATTGGTGTCAAATGTTTTGTCTGAAAATACTCCTGTGCAGCGCCTTGGGACGTTTTACTACGTTAATGGTGCTATATAAATGCAAGTTGTTGTTGATGATGGTGGTAGCTGATTCGGTGATGGTCTTGCTGTTGAATGTGAAGGGGCGGTGGTTAGACTTTCGCTTGTTGGAGCTGGCCATTGCCTGGCACTTGTGTTGGCTGTTGTCATGTGTGGCACACAGTGCCATATGTACAGTATTTGCCGATAGGATAGTGTATGATTGACAACTGCAGGTGTATGCTGAAAGATTAATGCAGGAAATCGTCAGCTAGAGTCTCGAAAATATAAGCTTATACACATGCACCAAACCCAATGGCCGGTTAGCTCAGTTGGTTAGAGCGTGGTGCTAATAACGCCAAGGTCGCGGGTTCGATCCCCGTACGGGCCATTTGATTTTTGGTAGAGAGGGTAGTTTCTTGATTTTGTTATTTGTTGAAAAGTTTGGATGGAAACTCACACGGGACCTGCAATACTTTGAAGCAAAGCTGGAAATCCTGAGTTATGACCTGCGGAGCGTTTCCAACATTAAATGAACAATTCCAGATCCATCGGGACTTTTCGTATTTCAATCAGTGAACGGTTCACAGCTGCTGATTGGTTTGGAGTGCAAAGAATTGAACTGAAATAAATACAATCCCGGGGTTTAATCGCTCATTATTAACATACCGCCAGAAACAGACCGTTCGGTCCAACCAGTCCATGCCGCCATTTATGTTCCACTCGAGCCTCCTCCAGTCTTTCCTCATCTAAATCTATCAGCATAACCCTCTATTCACTTCTCCCACATTTGCTTACCTAGCCTCCTCTAAAATGCATCTAAACTATTCGCTTCAACCACTCCCTGTGGTAGCGAGTTCCACATTCTCACCACTCTCTGGGTAAAGATGTTTCTGCTGAATTCCCGATTGGATTTCTTGCTGACTCTTATATTGATGGCCTCTAGTTATGCTCTTCCCCACAAGTGGAATCATTCTCTCTGTATCCACTCTATCAAAACCTTTCATAATTTTAAAGATCTTTTAAACTGACCTCCCTATTCTTCCTAGCATAATGAAATACGTCACACTTATTTGTATTCAAATTCATTTGCCAATGCTATGCCCATTCTGCAAGTTTATTAATGTCCTCCTGTAACTTGTTGCAGTCCTCCCCAGTATTGACTATCCCCCCCAATTTGGTGTCATCTGCAAATTTATAAATTGTGTTTCTGATTACTAAGTCTAAATCGTTAATATAAATTGCGAACAGCAGTGGCTCCAGCTCTGATACTTGTGGAACACCACTACCCACCTTCTGCCACTGTGAATAAACTACCCGGTAGTCGGACTATCTGCCTTCTCTCCTTAAACCAGCCAGCAATCCATTCCACTACTTCTCACCTGACTCCGGATTCTATGACCTTGTTCATCAGTCTATTATGGGGTACATTATCGAAGGCCTTCTGAAAATCCAGATAAATTACATCTACTGCATTACCATTGTCTACTCTCTCTGTTGGTTTGGAGTGCAAAGAATGAGACTGAAATAACATCGGCGATCTCCAGTTCCCTGCTCCCCTCACCCACTCCAACCTAACTCCCTCTGAACTTGCAGCACTCCGTTCTCTCCGATCCAACCCTAACATTGTCATTAAACCTGCTGACAAAGGTGGTGCTGTTGTTGTTTGGAGAACCGTCCTCTACCATCCGGAGGCTGAACGGCAACTCACTGCCAGCTCCTCCTACCTCCCCTGGACCATGACCCCACTACTGAACATCAAGCAATTGTTTCCAAGACTGTCACTGACCTCATCTCCTCTGGAGATCTTCCCCCCAAGGCCGCCAATCTCTCAGTTCTTCAACACCGCACTGCCCACTTCTACATACTTCCCAAGATCCACAAACAGGACTGCCCTGGTTGACCAATTGTTGCAGCCTGTTCTTGCTCCACAGAACTGATTTCTTCCTATCTTCACTCTATTTTTTCTCGACTTGTCCAGTCCCTTCCCACCTACATGCGCGACTCTTCCAACACCCTCCGTATTTTAACAGTTTCCAGTTTCCTGGCCCCAAACGTCTCCTTTCCACTCTGGATGTCCATTCCCTCTGCACCTCCATCCACCACCAGGACGGCCTTAAGCGGCTCCACTTCTTCCTTGAACAGAGGCCCCAACAGTCCCCATCCACCACCGCATTTGTCCGCCTGGCTGCACTTGTTCTCACATTGTACAACTTCTCCTTTGATTCCATTCACTTCCTCCAAATTAAAGGTGTTGCTATTGGTACCTGCATGGGCCCCAGCTATGCCTGCCTTTTTGTGGGATATGTGGAACATTCTTTGTTCAAGTCCTACTCAGGTCCCCTTCCTCACCTCTTTTTCCGGTACATCGATGATTGTATTGGTGCCGTTTCCTGCTCTCGCCCTGAACTAGATAATTTCTTTCACTTTGCCTCCAATTTCCACCCTTCCCTCACCTTCACATGGTCCATCTCCGACTCTTCCCTTCCCTTCCTCGACTTCTCTGTCTCCATTTCTGGGGATAGGCTATCGACCAACATCCACTATAAGCCCACTGACTCCCACAGCTACCTGGACCACACTTCCTCCCACCACGCTTGCTGTAAGGACTCATTGAAACATAGAAACATAGAGACATAGAAGATAGGAGCAGGAGTAGGCCATTCGGCCCCTCGAGCCTGCTCCACCATTCAATGAGGTCATGGCTGATCATCCAAATTCAGTACCCTGTCCCTGCCTTCTCCCCATATCCCTTGATCCCTTTAGCCTTAAGAAATATATCTAACTCCTTCTTGAATATATTTAATGAATTTGCCTCCACTGACTTCTGTGGTAGAGAATTCCACAGGTTCACCACTCTCTGGATGAAGTAATTCCTCCTCATCTCTGTCCTAAATGGCTTACCCCTTATCCTTAGGCTGTGACCCCTGGTTCTGGAATCCCCGGCCATCGGGACCATCCTTACTGCATCTAGTCTGTCTAGTCCTGTTAGTATTTTATAAGTATCAATGAGATCACCTCTCATTCTTCTAAACTCCAGCGAGTATAAGACCAATCAACCCAATCTCTCCTCATATGTCATTCCTGCCATCCCAGGTATCAGTCTGGTGAATCTTCACTGCTCTCACTCCATGGCAAGAACATCCTTCCTCAGATAAGGCGACCAAAACTGCACACAATGCTCAAGATGTGGTCTCACCAAGGCCCTGTACAACTGCAGCAAGACATCCTTGCTCCTGTACTCGAACCCTCTCGCTACGAAGGCCAACATACCATTTGCCTTCTTAACCGCCTGCTGCACCTGCATGCTTACCTTCAGCGACTAGTGCACAAGGACACCCAGGTCTAGTTGCACTTCCCCTTCTCCCAATCTATTGACGTTCAGATAATAATCTGCCTTCCTGTTTTTGCCACCAAAGTGGACAACCTCGCATTTATCCACATTATACTGCATCGGACATGCTTCTTCCCAATCACCCAACCTGTCCAAATCATACTGGAGTTTCTCGGCATCCTCCTCACAGCACACATGCCCACCCAACTTTGTGTCACCTGTAAACTTGGAGATATTACATCTAGTTCCCTCATCTAGATCATTAATATATATTGTGAATAACTGGGGTCCTAGCACCAATCCCTGCGGTACCCCACTAGTCACTGCCTGCCACTCGGAAAAAGACACGTTTATTCCAACTCTTTGCTTCCTGTCTGCCAACCAGTTATCTATCCAAGTCAGTACCTTGCCCCCAATCCCATGTGCCTTAACTTTACACGCTAATCTCTTGTGCGGGACGTTCTCAAAAGCCTTCTGAATGTCCAAATACACCACATCCACATAGCATTTCCCCCACTACCGATGTCAGGCTTACCGGTCTATAATTCCCCATTTTCCCTCTACCACCTTTTTTGAATAGTGGGGTAACATTAGCTACCCTCCAATCCATGGGAACTGTTCCAGAATCTATCGAATTTTGGAAGATGACCAGCAATGCATCTACTATTTCTAGGGCCACTTCCTTAAGTACACTAGGATGTAGATTATCAGTCCCTGGGGATTTATCCATTCCATTCTATTCCATTCTCCCAGTTTCTCTGTCTCTGTTGCATCTGTTCTGATGAGGCCACCTTCCATACCAGTGCTTCCGGTATGTCTTCCATTTTCCTCAAATGAGGATCCCCCTCTACCATGGTTGACATGACACTCGACCGAGTCTGTTCCATTTCCCGCACGGCAGCTCTCACCCCTTCCGCTCACTCCCAGAAACATAATAGGGTTCCCCCCTTGTCCTCACCTTTCACCCCACCCGCCTCCACATTCAACGAATCATCCTGCGCCATTTCCACCACCTCCAGCATGATCCCACCACCAATCACATCTTCCCCTCCTCCCTTTCAGCATTTCGAAGGGACCGCTCCCTCCATGACAGCCTGGTCCACTCCTCTATCACCCCAACACCCCTTCTCCTTCGCCCGGCACCATCCCATGCAAGTGCAGGAGATGCAACACCTGCCCTTTTAACTCCTTCCTTCCCATCGCCCAGGGCACCAAACACTCCTTCCAGGTGAATCAGCGATTACCTGTACTTCTTACAATTTAGTTACTGTATTCGCTGAATCTACATTGTGACACCAAATGCAGATTGGGTGACCGCTTTGCAGAACAGTCGGCAAGTGTGACCCCGAGCTTCCGGTCACCTGTCACTATAATTATCTGCTCCACTCCCTCTCTGATCTCTCCTTCCTTGGCCTGTTACACTGTTCCAATGAAGCTCTGCGTAATCTCGAGGAACAGCACCTCATCTTTCTATCAGGCACTTTACAGCCTTCTGGACTTAACACCGAGTTCAACAATTTCAGACTATAAATTGGCCCCTGTATTTCTTTAATTTTTTTAATTTGTTCTCATTTTTCCTCACATGACAGTTGTTAATGTTTCTGCCATAATCATTCACACCTCATCTTGAGCCATCTTTTGTTCGTTAACTTGTCCTATTACCTCTCCTTTTGCCTTGCACCATCATCCCTTTTGTAAGTCAATCTCTCCTGCCGTCCATTCTATCACAGACATTTCCTTTGTTCTTACCTCGCCTCCACCCACCCCTGCTTAAAAATCCCTCTTCCCTAACCTTTTCCAGTTCTGACGAAGGGTTCGACCTGAAAGGTTAACTCTGTTTCTCCCTCACTTGATGCTGCCTGACCTGCTGAGTGTTTCCAGTATTCTCTGTTGTTAATGAAATGAACACAGTAACGGAGTTTAATCACTCATTATTAGGATTTGTTGAGTCTACTTTTGTGTGGCTGCGTGGCCTAATGGATAAGGCGTCTGACTTCGGTGTAAATTCTTGATGCTATCAGAAGATTGCAGGTTCGAGTCCTGCTGTGGTCGTTTTACACACTTTTTAATTCGGGTTCAACTTTAGAAAACCAAACCGCGTTTCCACTCTTTTCCTTCCAAACATTGCAGGGTTCTTTATTAAATGGAATTTTTACGTGCTGTCTTATGTGTAAATTTCTCACTGATCTTTGCAAATAGTTTCAAACAAATCCACAATTTCTAATTGATGATAAATTAGTGTTTCCAATTGGAACAACAGCTTTGGGTTAATCAGTGTCATAACGTGCAGTGGAGGGAATTCTAATCAGTTTCGGGGCCAGTGATCTCCACAGGGAACCGATGAAATAAAATAAAGAATTTGCAGTAGAATCGCTGCGAGCAGGGTTCGAACCTGCGCGGGGAAACCCCATTGGATTTCAAGTCCAACGCCTTAACCACTCGGCCATCGCAGCTGTACAAATGTAACTTTTCAACAGTGAAATGACCTATGCAAACTATTAGACAACTTCCCTGCACAATATAAATGGAAGGAAGTTGTGTGACAGCTGCACAGAGGCCTGGTTAGGTCACTGTGTACAGTTCTGCGCACTGCACCTTAGAAAGGATATATTGACCTTGGAGGATGTGCGGTGCAGATTCACGAGTGTGTTACCAGGGCTCCAAGGGTTAGGCTATGAGCAGAGATCAGATAATCTAGGCTTGTATTCCCTGGAATATTGAAGATTAAGGGCAGTGATCATAGAAATACAGAAATTTACACCAGAGAAGGAGGCCATTCGGCCCATCGTGTCTTTGCCAGACGAAAAAGAGATATTTTGCCTAATCCCACTTTCCAGCTCTGGGTCCGTAGCCCTGTAGCTTACAGCACTTCAAGTACATGTCCATAGTGCTTTCTATTAATGTGATCGGCAGTGACTTCCAGATCCGCTCCACTCTCTGTGTGAAAATGGTTCTTGTCAAGTCCTCTTTAATCATTTTACCAGTTACTTTAAATCTACGCCCCTGATCATTGACATTTCTGCTAAGGGAAATAGGTCCTTCCTATCCACTGTATCTTGGCCCCTCAGAATTTTATGCACCTCAATTATGTCTCCACTCCACCTCCTCTGCTCCAAAGATAACAACCCAACCCTATCCAATCTTTACTTACAGCTAAAATTTTCCATTCCTGGCAACATCCTAGTAAATCTCCTCGGTACCCTCTCTAGTGCAATAACATCTTTCCTGTACTGTGGTGACCAAAGCTGTCTGCAGTACTCTAGCTGTGGCCTAACAAGTGTTTTATACTGTTCAAACATAACCAGACTGTTCTTGAATTCTATGCCTTGGCTAATACAAACATAGAAACATAGAAGATAGGAGCAGGAGTAGGCCGTTCGGCCCCTTGAGCCTGCTCCACCATTCAATGAGATCATGGCTGATCATCCAAATACAGTACCCGGTCCCTGCTTTCTCCCCATAACCGTTGATCCCTTTAGCCTTAAGAAATATATCCAACTCCTTCTTGAATATATTTAATGTATTGGCCTCTGCTGCCTTCTGTGGTAGAGAATTCCACAGGTTCAGCACTCGCTGGGTGAAGAAATTCCTCCTCATCTCTGTCCTAAATGGCTTATCCCTTATCCTTAGTCTGTGACACCTGGTTCTGGATTCACCGACCATCGGGAACATCGTTCCTGCATCTAGTCAGTCCAGTCCTGTCAGAATTTTATACGTTTCAATTAGATCCCCTCTCATTCTTCTAAACCCCAGTGAGTATAAGCCCGATCGACACAATCTCCCCTCATACATCATTCCTGCCATCCCAGCTATCTGCCTGGTGAATCTTTGCAGAACTCCTTCCATGGCAAGAATGTCCTTCCTCAGATAAGGCGACCAAAACTGCACACAATACTCAAGATGTGGTCTCACCAAGGCCCTGTACAACTGCAGCAAGACATCCCTGTTCCTGTGCTCAAACCCTCTCGCTATGAAGGCCAAGATACCATTTGCCTTCTTAACCACCTGCCGCCGAATAAAGGAAAATATTCCCTAGGACTTTTTAACCAATAATAAAAACAGAAACTGCTGGAAATATTTGTTAGAACGGATTCTTTTACCCTCAGTCTGGTTCAGTAAACACTGAGTCGAACAACTGGAGAATTCAAACGATTTATTATCCGCGGAGTCTTACTCTGATATATCGACACTGACTCCTGCAAGAGTCTGCGAATCCAACAGAGCAAGCAGTTTGTCCTACAGTGTGTTACATTATTATACTTGCATTTGAGAAGACATTAACACATCGTACAGTCTGCACCAATCCCGAGCTGTGCACGTATACAGTTAATTTGATTTCCTGGCCTGGCAGTTTGAAATAAAGAAGTCACATTTTACTGAATGGGTTACAGTTAAGTAAATATCCTGGTAATGGGTTCCTGATCACCTAAACATTATGGTAATGCGTTTGCAATCACGGTAATGTGTTTTCTGATCGCCTATTGTCTGTATAACTTCTGCACTCTGCTTTACAGTGTTTCTAACAGCAAGGTGTAACATTGTGGGCGCCAGCCATATTAGCAGCCAAAGATCAGTTTAGCCTTTTTATTTTACTTCTTGCTGCCTTCACAGTTTCTTGTTTCTATTTCTTTGACCTTGGTATTCTCAATCCCTCCTTTTATCATTCTATGATAACCAACCGTTATTCGGTTACGTCTATCTTATTTAGTCGATCAAATTCTTCATTGTCATCATACTTTACTTCCTTCATTCACATTCATTGGTCAGTCTTACCATTATCATCTTCGGGCTACCTATTTTTTCCAAAGCTAGCTGCATTCTTCCTAGCACACATTTCATGATTGCTAGTCCAATAAAAATACAGGCGATTGCAACTACTAGGTACATAGCCATATTTATCAACCAGTCATACCATCCTCCAAATCCCCAATCTCCCCAGTTACTTGCTTCCTTCATATTATCCATTTGTTCCCTTATCTTAGTGATAAAGCGGGTGATGTTCTTTGTCTGGTCTCGGACTCCCATAAGGCATTTACCTTTTACTATTGCACAGACACCACCTTCTCGGGCCAGCAGGTAGTCTAGGGCATATCTGTTTTGCATAGTGAATAACCTGAGTTCCGACAATTCTTTAGTGACTGCGTCGAGGGCCCCCATGGTAGCATACCCAGGATGGTGAGGCCACAGATAAGGTAGTTCCGGTTATTGGCGGCCAGATAGGCTCCAATATAGCCTATAGAGAACAGGCCTGCAAATCCATATCCTATAGAGGTTCTGTGTCCTCCTAGGGATTCAGGGTTTTTCCACTTGGAGCAAAACTCTTTCGAGGCTGCCCTGACTACTATTTTTCGGTGGGATGTCCATTGGGAGGGGCAGGGTACTGTGGTAGGGGTTAAGGTAGCGATGGCTACCGTCTGGGGGCGGTATCTACTACCATGAAATTAGTGGCTTTTCCTTGGCTCAAGAAAAAGTAGCCTGGTTTGGTATATATCACGGATACGTGTTTCTGTCTTGTGCTTAAATGGCTCGGGGG
Source organism: Somniosus microcephalus (assembly GCF_052327205.1). Lineage (NCBI taxonomy): Eukaryota > Metazoa > Chordata > Chondrichthyes > Squaliformes > Somniosidae > Somniosus > Somniosus microcephalus. The sequence goes on along the minus strand of NW_028225186.1, from coordinate 1,559,699 downwards.
AAGGAAATAGTCAAAACCTTGGATCTCACGAGTATCAGTAGGCTGGGTATTAGCTATTTTTACTAGCATAAAGGTTTCCCCCCCTACCTTCAGAGTTGTCCCATCCCCTTCTCCACATAATACTTGTACTCCTTCGGTTATTGACACACATACGAATTGCTCACATGTGCAGCTACCGGTGTCTGGTCCTATCGTACACTGATGGTGGAGGCAGCGTGTCACCAAGCAGGTGTAGTTCTGCTTAACCCATACTGACCTACAGCCATAGCCCGTCCCATTCCAACAATTCTCATAGCCACCAGGGTTCCTGCTTGGTTTCAGGCAATTGGCGGGCGGGGTTAAGGTATAGGGTATTGTTATATTGTTTGTGGGAGGGAGAAGGTGAGCATCTAAAAGAAAGTCCGGGGGAACAATAACCGGGGTTGGGGTAAACATCCCCTCAACAGATATCAGGGGCGGATAACAAACAATTGACTCTGGTGAGTATAGGGCTGCGTGAGTCTGGAGGAATAGGTTGCCCGTCGGGGTTTCTTCAGGGAAAGTGTGTTGGAGATCTCGTTTACGTCTCTTTGTGAGGGTACCTTCTACCCTCGAATAGTCGAAGCTGCTCATAGGGGGCAGTCCATTTCTTTTCTTTTCCTGGTTGGACTTTGGATAACAGTTTTGTCCTTTGGCATCGGTAATTCTGTTGCATGGTCCTGCAGTAACAGACTTGGTCACCTGGCGTCAACAGACGTAATCAAATTTACACTTGGTCCAATGGCATGGCAATTTTCCTCTGTGTATGTATCTCAGCATTAGCGAGCGGTGGGGCTGTCTAATAAGCCCAATGTAGGTGTCCCAGTTGATCACGTTCCATTTCCCGAACCCGCCTGGGTTATCATCATTGCACCGAAGCACGTCTCCGTGGCATAGGTGGTGTACCCGCTTGGGTTGGTTCCCCCGGCATGTCCACCTTCTGGGCCGTTGAGTTATTCCAAGGGTGATCAGGGCACTGATAGAGAGGATCCACAGCGACGTCTGCATGGCTGGTCGGCGCGGCACGTCTGTTTAGGGAGAGATTTCTTGGAAGCAAGAGAGGTTAGCATTCTTTAAGTTTTAGGCATAGCATTACTGACAATTTTACAGTGGTGGAGGCGGACCCAAGCACTCTTTCCCTCTACTTTGGCAGCAGTTGGGGTGGCACCAGCCGGGATAGTAAGTATTTGGAACAAGGCCACGGGGAGTAATTTGAGCCATGTAGTTCCCGTCTCGGCCTATAATTTGGCAAGTTTATTTTTCAAGGTCTGATTAGCCCGCTCGACCAGTCCGGCGGCCTGTGGCCTATAGGCACAATGTAGCTGCTGTTGGATGCCCATTTGAGTGCAGAACTCCTTGTTTACCAGACCCACAAAGTGAGGGCCGTTGTCTGAACTTAATCGGTTTGGAATTCCGTACCTTGGAATAATTTCTCTCATTAAAACTTTTACAACAGTGGAGGCTTTGTTATCCGTAGTCGGGTAGGCCTCAATCCACTTACTAAATAAATCAACAATAACCAGTACATATTTATAACACTGACACCTTTCTAACTCAATATAGTCCATCTGGAGGGTCTCAATGGGACCCGTGGGTAACGGCGTCTTACCCATTTCACAAGGTATGCCTTTTCCCGGGTTGTGCTGCTGACAAATGAGGCAGCGACTGCTAATACCTTGAGCCAGAGCTTGTAATCTAGGATGCCACCATGTAGCTAATAACGTGTCACTAGTTGCTCTGGTACCACAATGAGTTGCAAAGTGTATACATTCAATAACCCATAATGCTAGCTCATCTGACATACAAGTTTTGCTCGGCAGGAGTGACACATAATTTAGACACACAATCATATGTACAACCGAGCTGTTTCCACAGTCCCTTATCACGGTCAGGAGCGTCCTCCTGTAACTTAATGACGTCTTGGATGGTTGGCATTGGCTTTTCCGAGGGAGACTTGCTTTTATTTGAGCTTTTAGTCTGGCTCATCATTCTAGGCACAACCACTCGTTGTTCCTGGGACGCTTCCCTAGCTTCCTGGTCTGCGCATCTATTCCCTATATCGACTGGGGTTTGTCCTGCTGTGTGTGCGGAGCACTTTATCACGGAGATCTGTTTTGATAGCATGAGGGCTTGTCGCAAATCAGATACTAATTTCTGATGGGATATCTGTGTTCCTGCAGAGGTTAGGAACCCTCTGTTTTTCCATAATTGTCCGAAATCATGAACCACTCCGAAGGCATATCTCGAGTCTGTATAAACGTTAACCTTTAAGTCCTTCCCTAAGATACAAGCTCGTATTAATGCGAACAGTTCTGCTTGTTGGGCGGAATATGGAAACTCAAAGGCGGCAGACTCCAAAGTATCACTGTCCTGATCTGCGATTGCATATCCAGAAAGTCTTTTCCCAAGGGGACTGACGGACGCACTTCCATCTACATACATGGTTGTGTCAGGACTCTGCATTGGGGCATCAGATAGATCCTCACTGACGGAGGTATCTTCCGTGATTAAAAATAGACAATCATGTCCTGGGTCTGTTTGTTCGAGGGGTGGTTCTGTGAGAAAACATGCTGGGTTGATAGTAGTACAATGCTTTTTAATTGAAATGCACATAACAGGTCTCTGGCCATGAGATTGCAATCCAGCCCATTTGTGATCACGAATTGGTGTTTCACAGACTCATTTTGAAATGTTACTTCAACTGGTTCTGATATTGGGTACTGGCACACTTGTCCTTGGAATCCGGACAGGCTTTGTGTCTCCCCGGATTTAGGGAGATTGAGCTCTGATCGGACAGATGACATAGCAGCTCCGGTGTCTACCAGAAACGTATGTCGGCTCCCTTCAATCAGCAGGGATAGAAAGGGGCTCCTTGTCTGACTGGAACCCATTCGCCACGAGGTTGGCTAGTCAGTACTGGGGAAACGGATTATTCTGGGAGAAGTCTGTATATCTTCCTCGTCCCCGATTTCCCTGTCAACCTCCCCGTTGTCCTTGCATGTGGCCCCCTCTTCCTTGTCTTCGGGAGGGACATTCCCTGCTCCAATGGCCTTGCTGGCCACAATTAAAACAGGTATCTGACCCTGCTTGCCTCCCTCCTCTTCCTCTATCGCCGAAATTTTGTCTTGGGGGAGCGTAGGGTGGGCCATAATTAGGCATGGTTGGTCCATTGGGATGGCTGGTATCTCTGTACCCTTGTCTATCAACCCACCCTGGGACGCAGTACTGGGGCTCCGTCTGATATCGTATCACATCTTGGGTGGGCTTTGGCTCTTCCTTTTTTATCACGTACTCAGTCTTGACCTTGACCTGGGGCTGACTCTCCTGACTCTTACTCTCTTTCCAATAATATTTCACTGCCCTGGCCATCTGGCTGGGACTATTCTCTGACCAGTCCATATTGTTAGTCTTAATTGCTTCAGACACCGAGGTTGGTATACAATTTATCAGGATAGCACAGTATTGCGGCGAGTTTGCTCCGTTCCGGTAATTAGCATCTCCTGACTGACTCCGATATACCTCAGAGAATCTCTCTAGGAATTCCTCTGCTCCCTCGCCCTTTCGTGGTTTAGTATCCAACACCTTGGATATATCAATGGGTTTCTGCAGGGTGGTGGTTAAAGCAGTGAGTATGGCGCGTTCACGAGCAGCACTCTGTGCGTGTTGAGCCTCTAATGTGGCATGATCCTCAAAGCCTAGGTTAACCTTGCATGTTCGGCGGGATTCAAGATCTGCTGTACTAACGCCCATAAGTCTCTTGATTCAGCATTATAGACGAGTATAGTAGTCCGGAGGAATTCTACAAACAAGGTGGGGGATTTCTTCCTATCTGGCATCCCGGCTAAGATAGCCATTATCTCGTTAGGTTTCCAGGGGTAGAAGATACCTATGGTTCGGGGGTTATCGGCGGCCACTGGAATATTTGTGTTAAAGGCAGGGTTAGGCATTTGTCTCACCGGCAACTGCCGGGGTGTCGGTTTATGTCTGGCGGGTCTCTCGGTGTCGGATCCTAATTCCAGGGATGACAAGTCGTCTCCTGAATCTCCACTGTCAATGTCACTATGGTCCCGGCACTCTAAAAAGGACCTTAAAGCCTTGAGGGTACTCTGGCTCTGACTCTCTAATCTCTGACTTTGAATCATCTGCCTTTGATTTCTCCGTTTTCGTGACCTTGATGGACTGGGTTGGGGTGGGAAGGGTGTCGTCGGGGGCCGATTATTCTTAGTCCTGAGTCGGGTGTAAAAGGCAACAGGGTCGGTATACTGGGGACCCGGTTGTTGGTCTCCCATCTGGACCGGCGGGGGATTATTTACTTGAACCATGACAGACGGCGGCGGGGAAACAGCACTGGCAGATACTTGAGGTTTCGGCGCGGTGGTTTGTACAGCTGGTGCGGGTGCCACCGGGGGATAAATGTTAACGTACGGGGGGGGGGAGCGTGGGGAACAACCTGAGCCCTGTGATTCCATTCGTCCAAATCATCATCACCATCTCCCTCTGTCAAGGCAAGGCCAACCATTGGATTACGTAATCCACTCTTATCAGCCTTTCCATGCTCGCTCGTGGTCTTTTCAGACTCCTGTTTTGAGCGTTTCTCATGAGCGCATTCCTTTTTCAATACCTCTACTGATTTGACTACCCCTCCCCCTGTAAGTGCTGTTCCTAATTTTAAGGCATTATCCTGCCAGCTTGCTAACAAGGAAGTTTCTTTCAGTTCCTGACAGTACTGTCTCCATAGGGCAATTAGTTCTTTGGCTGTGGTACCCCTGTTACTTTTCCAAATTAGTTCTTGAGCCTTTTTAGCGGCATCTAGATTCTTAGTTCCTCCTAGTGGCCATTGATCACTTCCTAATTTCTTATTCAATCCTCCCGACAACTGTCTGAGTTGCTTCGCTTTGTCAGGATGTTGTTCACAAAGCGTCTGTAAGGCGCTACCCGATTCTGTCGTGGTATCTAAACAGTTGCCCATCTTACTCCCCTTGTGAACTTTACACAGTCGCGTTTTAAACTTGTTCAGAGCCTAGGCAGGCCAAGTGAGATACATGGTCGACACTCTTTACCTGACACAAGTGTTATTTCTAAGTTTACACAGTTCCTAGTTATTCCCTCAGTACGTATACTGACCCTCAGTGATGTCCGATCACTGACCCTCAGTGATATCCGATCACTGACCCTCAGCGATACCCGATCACTGACCCTCAGCGATATCCGATCACTGACCCTCAGCGATATCCGATCACTGACCCTCAGCGATATCCGATCACTGACCCTCAGCGATATCCGATCACTGACCCTCAGCGATATCCGATCACTGACCCTCAGCGATATACGATCACTGACCCTCAGCGATACCCGATCACTGACCCTCAGTGATATCCGATCAATGACCCTCAGTGATATCCGATCACTGACCCTCAGCGATACCCAATCACTGACCCTCAGTGATATCCGATCACTGACCCTCAGTGATATCCGATCACTGACCTAATCACCTATCCCTTCCAGTATTCGCCAGACTGACCTGGATCTCGGCGGGACTCCACACGGGAGTTAGCGATTGGCCGACTCATCGTCGGACTGGCGGAATCGGAGGAAAACCGAGGCAGTACAAAAGTTACTCACATTGGGGGCCCATTTCCTCCCTCCACGTCCGAGATGATTCAGCTCCTAGTTCGCAAACTCTCGGTGACTGCCCGTTGAGATCCCACTTCTGACACCAAATGTTAGAACGGATTCTTTTACCCTCAGTCTGGTTCAGTAAACACTGAGTCGAACAACTGGAGAATTCAAACGATTTATTATCCGCGGAGTCTTACTCTGATACATCGACACCGACTCCTGCAAGAGTCTGCGAATCCAAAAGAGCAAGCAGTTTGTCCTACAGTGTGTTACATTATTATACTTGCATTTGAGAAGACATTAACACATCGTACAGTCTGCACCAGTCCCGAGCTGTGCACGTATACAGTTAATTTGATTTCCTGGCCTGGCAGTTTGAAATAAAGAAGTCACATTTTACTGAATGGGTTACAGTTAAGTAAATATCCTGGTAATGGGTTCCCGATCACCTAAACATTATGGTAATGCATTTGCAATCACGGTAATGTGTTTTCTGATCGCCTATTGTCTGTATAACTTCTGCACTCTGCCTTACATTGTTTCTAACAGCAAGGTGTAACATTGTGGGCGCCAGCCATATTAGCAGCCAAAGATCAGTTTAGCCTTTTTATTTTACTTCTTGCTGCCTTCACAGTTTCTTGTTTCTATTTCCTTGACCTTTTATTCTCATATTCAGCAGCTCATCTGAAATAAAAACAGAAAATGCTGGAAATATTCAGCAGCTCATCTGAAATAAAAACAGAAAATGCTGGAAATATTCAGCAGGCAATCTGAAATAATGACCTGCTGAATATTGTCAGCTCTTTTTGTTTTTATTTCAGATTCCAGCATCCGCAGTCTTTTGCAATTGCCTTCTTAACCACCTTTTCTACCTGTTCTGCTACCTTCATGGACCTGTGGACATGCTCTCCAATGTCCCTCTGTTCTTTTACGCTTCTCAATATCCTACCATTTATTGTGTTCTCCTTTGTCCTGTTAGCACTCTCCTAATGCATTACCTCTCACTTCCACGAATTGAATTCCATTTGCCACTTTTCTGCCCACCTGACCAAATCATTGATAACGTCCTGCAGTCTGGAGCTTTCTTCCTCACTAACAACCACATGGACAATGTTTATACAACATCGGCAAACTTCTTAATCCTACATTGAAGTCTAAATCAGTGATATATAACACAAAAAGCACGGGACCTAGTACTGAGCGCTCCTAAACCCCACTGAACACCCTTCCAGTCACAAACTCCCATCGACCACGACCCTTTGCTTCCAACTTGTCACTTTCCTTGGATCCTTTGGGCGTTTACCTGTCTTACCAGTCTGCCATGTGGGCAGATTCTGATTTTTGGATATTGAAGGTAATTGATAGAGTAGACAGAGGGAAACGTTTTCCACTGGGGCGAGGGATGGGGGGTGGCGGGGGGGGGGGGTGGGGGCAGGTGTGGGGTGCGGGGGGGGAGGTAGAGTCTAGGTCAAGGGGACCAAACCTTAAAATAGGAACCAGGCCGTTCAAGAGAGAAATTAGGAAACATTTCTTCATACAAAGAAAGGTCGAAGTGTGGAACTCCCTCCCACAAAAGGCAGTTATTGCTAGATCATTTAATGATTGTATATCTGAGATCGATAGCCTTTTGCTAGACCAGGGGAAAATAATAGACTTGTTTAACAAAAATTGCTATTAATATCAGTATACTTTAAAAATGATGGCGAATGTGCCCCACCTGGTGGGTTAACAGGCACGGTGCATGTAAGCAGGTCTGCAGTGTAAGTAAAGGCGATTGTGCGCCCCGGTGGGTGAATGTGCACGGTGCATGGTAGAAAGTCTGTTTCTTTACAGACAACTGAAGGCTGCCTGTGGTTCATCAATTCAGGAAATTCCTAACCATCAGCTTTTTTGGACTGAATGATACAAACGACTTACTTGTCCCAGTACGAAAGTGATTCATTCTGTGTCTGTTTAAAGGGATCAACTGTCAATCCCGGATCATTCTGTGTCTGTTTAAAAGGGATGTTCTGTCAGTTCCGGATCACTCTATGTCTGTTTAAAAGGGATGTGCTGTCAGTCCCGTGTCATTCTGTGTCTGTTTAAAAGGGATGTGCTGTCAGTCCCGTGTCATTCTGTGTCTGTTTAAAAGGGATGTGCTGTCAGTCCCGTGTCATTCTGTGTCTGTTTAAAAGGGATGTGCTGTCAGTCCCGGATCATTCTGTGTCTGTTTAAAAGGGTTGTACTGTCAGTCCCGGATCATTCCGTGTCTGTTTAAAAGGGGTGTACTGTCAGTCCCGGGTCATTCTGTGTCTGTTTAAAAGGGATGTGCTGTCAGTCCCGGGTCATTCTGTGTCTGTTTAAAAGGGATGTGCTGTCAGTCCCGGGTCATTCTGTGTCTGTTTAAAAGGGATGTACTGTCAGTCCCGGATCATTCTGTGTCTGTTTAAAAGGGATGTGCTGTCAGTCCCGGGTCATTCTGTGTCTGTTTAAAAGGGATGTGCTGTCAGTCCCGGGTCATTCTGTGTCTGTTTAAAAGGGATGTACTGTCAGTCCCGGATCATTGTGTGTCTGTTTAAAAGGGATGTACTGTCAGTCCCGGGTCATTCCGTGTCTGTTTAAAAGGGTTGTACTGTCAGTCCCGGGTCATTCTGTGTCTGTTTAAAAGGGATGTGCTGTCAGTCCTGGATCATTCTGTGTCTGTTTAAATGGGATGTGCTGTTTGTACAGATCATGTCAGTCCCGGGCCATTTCAAAATCATGAGTGGCCTAGTCAGAGCAGATAATGGCTCGAAGGTTCAAATGGCCTACTTCTGCTCCTATTTCTTATGTTCTTATGTCAGAAGGGTCGAGAGCCGGAGGGCACAGATTTAATGTGATTTGCAGAAGAACCAAAGGCGACACGTGGAAAAACTTTTTTACGCAGTGATTGGTTGGTAACTGGAAATGGTGGCGGAGGCAGATTCAATCACGGCCTTCAAAAGGGACTTGGATGAGTACCTGAATGAGCAAAAATTGCAGGGCTACGGGGCACGGGCAGGTGTGCGGGTGGGACTAGCTGAAGTGCTCGTACAGAGAGCCAGCACGGGCTTGATGGACCGAATGGCCTCCTTCTGTGCTGTAACCATTCTATGATTCTATGATCATTCTGCATCTGGGCCTGTTTCAAAGAGGAGTATTTTCAGCTGCGATATCTGATTGGTTGTGGCGTTGGTCTTGAAGTTCAATATGATTTAGGCGTGATGGTTTGGACCCTGTTCGAAGCGGATCTGTTCATTAATTTGAAATATCAAACCTCTTCAAAATTTAAATAATTTTAAAGGTCGCCTCTCAGCCTCCTGTTTCCCAATGCGCCAAGGCACCCTGGATCCCATGGGCTCTTACCTTCTTGACCAGTCTCCTATGCGGGGCTTTGTCAAAAGCTTTACTGAAGTCCATGTAAACCACATCCACAGCATTTCCCTCATCCACACACCTAGTCACCCCCTCGAAAAATTCAATCAGATTTGTCAGACATGATTTACCCTTGACAAAGCCATGCTGACTATCCCCGATTAATCCTTGCCTCTCCAAGTGGAGACTAATTTTGTCCCTCAGAATTTTTTCCAATAATTTCCCTACCACAGATGTTAGGCTCACTGGCCTGTAATTCCCTGGTTTATCCCTGCTACCCTTCTTGAATAATGGTACTACGTTAGCTGTTCTCCAGTCCTCTGGTACATCCCCTGTGGCCAGAGAGGTTCTGAAAATTTGTGTCAGAGCCCCTGCAATCTCCTCCCTTGCCTCACACAACAGCCTGGGATACATCTCGTCCGGGCCTGGGGATTTATCCACTTTTTGGCCTGCTAAAACCGCTAGTACCTCCTCCCTCCCGATGCTAATATGTTCAAGTATGTCACAGTCCCCTTGCCCGATTTCTATGTCTACATCATCTTTCTCCATAGTGAACACAGATGCAAAAAAATCATTTAAAACCCCGCCTACATCATCTGGCTCAACACACAGATTGCCACTTTGGTCCCCAATGGGCCCCACCCTTTCCCTGGTTATCCTCTTGCCCTTAATATACTTATAAAACATCTTAGGATTTTCCTTTATTTTGCTCGCCAGTGTTATTTCATGGCCCCTCCTCGCCCTCCTAATTTCTTTTTTAAGTATGCCCCTGCACTTTTTATACTCCTCTAGGGCTTCCTCCGTCTTTAGTCTTTTGTAACTGCCAAAAGCCCCCCTTTTTTTCCGAATGCATTTTTGTATATCCCTTGTCATCCAAGGTTCCCTTTGCTTGTTGGTCCCACCCTTGACCTTTATAGGAACATGTTGGCGTTGTACTCTCTCTATTTCCCTTCTGAAAGCCTCCCACTGCTTTGATGTGGATTTTCCTGTAAGTAGCTGCTCCCAGTCCACTTTGGCCAGATCCTGCCTTATCATATTAAAATCGGCCATCCCCCAATTTAGAACCCTTATTTCCGGGCCGTCATTGTCTTTTTCCATGACCACCTTAAATCTCACCGAATTATGGTCACTGTCGCCAAAATGCTCTCCTACTGACACTTCCACCACTTGCCCGGCTACATTCCTTAGAATTAGGTCCAGTACCGCCCCCTCTCTTGTAGGACTTTCTACATGTTGTCTCAAAAAGCTCTCCTGGATGCACTTTAAGAATTCTGCACCCTCTAAGCCTTTCACACTCTGACTATCCCAATTAATATTGGGGAAGTTGAAATCCCCCACTATTATTACCCTATTATTTTCGCACTTCTCTGAGATTTGCCTACATATCTGTTCCTCTATCTCCCCCTGACTGTTTGGGGGCCTATAGTACACTCCCAGCAAGGTGCTTGCCCCCTTTTTGTTTTTAATTTCTACCCATATGGCCTCATTAGAGGAACCCGCTAATATATCATCCCTCCTTACAGCAGTAATCGACTCCTTAATTAATATTGCAACACCCCCTCCCCTTTTACATAGATACATAGATACATAGAAGATAGGAGCAGGAGTAGGCCATTCGGCCCTTCGTGCCTGCTCCGCCATTTAATGAGATCATGGCTGATCCTTTAATTCAGTATCCCGTCCCCGCCTTCTCTCCGTAACCCTTAACCCCTTTTGCCCGTAGAAATATATCTAATTCCCTCTTAAATATATTTAATGAGCTGGCGTACACTGCCCTCTGTGGCAATGAGTTCCACAGGTTCACCACTCTCTGAGTGAAGAAATTCCCCCTCATCTCTGTCCTAAATGGTTTAGCCCTTATCCTTAAATTATGTCCTCTAGTTCTGTTTTCACCCGCCAAGGGAAACATTCCTTCTGCATCCAGTCTGTCTAGACCTGTCAGAATTTTATACACTTCTATGAGGTCCCCTCTCAATCTTCTAAACTCCAGTGTGTACATCCCTAAACTACATAGTCTCTCCTCATAGGTCATTCCCGCCATTCCTGGTATCAGCCTGGTGAATCGCCGCTGCACCCCCTCCATGGCAAGAACATCCTTCCTCAGATGAGGCGACCAAAACTGTACACAGTACTCGAGGTGTGGTCTCGCCAGTGCCCTGTACAGCTGCAGCAAGGTATCCCTGTTCCTGTATTCTAACCCTTTTGCTATGAAGGCCAGCATACCGTTTGCCTTCTTGACCGCCTGTTGCACCTGCATGCTCGCCTTCAGTGACTGGTGTACAAGAACACCCAGGTCTCTCTGTACTTCCCCCTCTCCCAATCTATTGCCATTTAAATAATAATTTGCCCTCCCGTTCCTGCACCCAAGGTGGATAACTTCGCACTTGTCCACATTATAGTGCATCTGCCATTTATCCGCCCAATCGCCCAGTCTGTCCAAATCGCTCTGGAGCTTCCTGGTCTCTTCCTCTGAGCCCACCCCACCTCCTAGTTTAGTGTCGTCTGCAAATTTGGAAATGCTGCATCCGACTCCCTGATCCAGGTCATTAATGTAAATTGTGAACAGCTGGGGGCCCAGGACAGATCCTTGTGGTACCCCACTTGTTACTGCCTGCCATTCAGAAAATGAGCCGTTTATTCCAACTCTCTGTTTTCTATCTGACAGCCAGTTCCCTATCCACGCCAAAACTTTCCCCTTTATCCCATGAGCCTCAATTTTCCATGCTAATCTTTTATGTGGGACCTTATCGAAGGCCTTTTGGAAGTCCAGGTACACCACATCTACTGGCTCTCCCCCATCTATTCTACCAGTTACTCCCTCAAAAAATTCCAATAGATTAGTCAAGCACGATTTACCCTTTGTAAATCCATGTTGACTCTGTCCTATCCTGTCCCCATTTGCTAAGTGCTCCGCTATTTCATCCTTAATGATGGACTCCAGCATTTTGCCCACAACTGATGTAAGGCTTACAGGTCTGTAATTACCTGCTTTTTCCCTACCCGCCTTTTTGAATAGTGGGGTAACGTTAGCTACCCTCCAATCCATCGGCACTGTTCCCGAGTCTAATGAATTCTGAAAAATCATCCTTAGTGCATCCGCTATCTCTAGGGCCACCTCCTTCAGTACCCTAGGATGCATGTTATCAGGCCCTGGGGATTTGTCCACCTTCAATCCCTTTAGCTTCCTTAACACCATATCCTTAGAGATATTGATTTGCGTCAGTTCCTCCTTTGCCAATGTCCCTATTTTTCCCGATATCCCAGGGAGGTTTTTTGTGTCTTCCTTCGTAAAGACTGACCCAAAGTATGCATTTAGTTGATCTGCCATTTCCTTATTTCCCATTATATATTCCCCCGTATCTGACTGCAATGGACCAACTTTGGTTTTCACCAGTCTTTTCCTTTTGATATATTTATAAAAGCTTTTGGAGTTAGTTTTTATATTTTCCGCCAGCTTGTTTTCGTAAGCTATTTTGCCCCTCTTGATCATGCCCTTTGCCCTCCTTTGCTCTATCTTAAACTGTTCCCAATCTTCCGCTCTGGCGCTTTTTTTGGCTATTTTATACGCCCTATCTTTGGATTTTATGCTGTCTCTAATTTCCCCTGTTATCCACGGTTGAGTCACCTTTTTAGATTTCCTTTTATGCCAGATTGGTATAAACAATTTTTGCAATTTTGTCATTCTATCTTTAAATGTTTGCCATTGTTTATCTACCTCCAGTCCTCTCAGGAACGTTGTCCAATCAGACCTACTCAGTTCCCGTCTCATGGCATCATAATTCCCCTTGTTTAAATTCAGGACCTTAGTCTCTGAGTCAATTTCTTCGCTCTCCATTTCGAGTGAGAAATCGATCATGTTATGATCGCTCTGACCCAAGGGTCCCCGTACAACAAGATTACTGATTAGTCCCTTCTCATTGCACAGTACCCAGTCCAATATAGCCTGTTCCCGAGTTGGTTCCTCGACATATTGATCCAGATAACCATCCCTTAAACACTCAAGGAATTCCTCCTCCTCATTATTTTTACTGATTAGGCTAGTCCAATCTATATGTAAGTTAAAGTCACCTATGATGACAGCTGTGCTCTTATTGCACGCTTCTCTAATTTCCCTCGTGATGCCCTCCCTAACCTCTATTTTACTATTTGGAGGCCTATATACCACTCCTATTAATGTTTTTCGCCCCTCGCTATATCTTAGCTCCACCCATATAGATTCTGTATTTTTACACCCCCCTCTGTCTCTCCTGAAGATTCTATATGCCGGAATATTGAGCTGCCAGTCCTGACCCTCCCTCAACCATGTCTCCGTGATAGCAACAATATCGTACTCCCATGTGTTCAACAACAACTTCAGTTCATCCACCTTATTTGCAAGACTCCTTGCATTAAAATAAATGCCTTCCAGCCTTGCCATATTCCCTTTTGCCCTCACATATTTTCTCTGCCTTCCCAGCTGACTTGTTTTTTCCTCTGTATTTGGCTGTAAATCACCCCCTACTATAGCTCCACTCTGTATCCCATCCCCCTGCCAAGTTAGTTTAAACCCCCCCCAGCAGTGCTAGCAAACCTCCCCGCAAGTATATTGGTCCCCCTCTGGTTCAGGTGTAGACCGTCCGACTTGTACAAGTCCCACCTTCCCCAGAAGCAGGCCCATTGATCCAGGAAACTAAAGCCCTCCCCCCTGCACCATCCCTTTAGCCACGCATTCATCTGTTCTATCTTCCTATTCCTATACTCACTAGCACGTGGCACCGGGAGTAATCCAGAGATTACAACCTTTGAGGTCCTGCTCTTTAATCTTCCACCTAGCTCCCTAAATTCTTGCTGCAGGACCTCATCCCTCTTTTTACCTATGTCGTTGGTACCAATGTGGACCACGACCTCTGCCTGTTCACCTTCCCCCTCCAGAATGCCCTGCAGCCGCTCAGTGACATCCTTGACCCTGGCACCAGGGAGGCAACAAACCATCCTGGATTCACGTCTACGGCCACAGAAACGCCTATCTGTTCCCCTTACTATAGAATCCCCTACTACTATTGCTCTCCGACTTCTTTTCCTCCCTTCCTGGGCAGCAGGAGCACCCCCAGTGCCAGGAAGTTGGCTGCTGCTGCCTTCCCCTGGTGAGTCATCCCCCTCAACAGTATCCAAATCGGTATACCTGTTTGAGAGGGGAATGGTCGTAGGGGTCTCCTGCACTACCTGCCTGCTTCTATTGCTCCACCTGGTGGTCACCCATTTCCTTTCTTCCTGTGCAACCCTTCCCTGCGGTGTGACCAACTCACTAAACGTGCTATCCACGACCTTCTCAGCATCGTGAATGCTCAACAACCCATCCACCCGCAGCTCCAGCGCCTCAATGCAGTCTGCTAGTAGCTGCAGATGGATGCATTTCCTGCACACGTGGTCATCAGGGGCAGTGTCCCTGAATTCCCACATAGAGAAAGAGGAGCACATCACGGGGCTGGGCTCTCCTGGCATGACTTACCCTTTAATTAATTTAAATTAAATTCACTATCACCAATTAAAGATACCTCTAAGGCGCTTGTATAGTCTACCTACAGTCCCTGCTACACCAGAAAAGACACTAGTCACTATAAACTACAGAGTTAAAGTTTAAAAAAGAGAAATACTCACCAACCAATCACTTACCTTCTCCCTGGTGACGTCACACACTGATTACTTTTTACCTCTCTCCTCTGCTGTTGATTTGCTCCCTGCTGCTCCGAGTGGTCGGGCCTCGCAACTGCCGCCGGTTTTTAAGCCGGGCTCCTCCTCACTGCTCCCTGCTGCTCCGAGTGGTCGGGCCTCGCAACTGCCGCCGGTTTTTAAGCAGGGCTCCTCCTCGCTGCTCCCTGCTGCTCCGAGTGGTCGGGCCTCGCAACTGCCGCCGGTTTTTAAGCCGGGCTCCTCCTCGCTGCTCCCTGCTGCTCCGAGTGGTCGGGCCTCGCAACTGCCGCCGGTTTTTAAGCCGGGCTCCTCCTCGCTGCTCCCTGCTGCTCCGAGTGGTCGGGCCTCGCAACTGCCGCCGGTTTTTAAGCCGGGCTCCTCCTCGCTGCTCCCTGCTGCTCCGAGTGGTCGGGCCTCGCAACTGCCGCCGGTTTTTAGGCCGGGCTCCTCCTCGCTGCTCCCTGCTGCTCCGAGTGGTCGGGCCTCGCAACTGCCGCCGGTTTTTAAGCCGGGCTCCTCCTCGCTGCTCCCTGCTGCTCCGAGTGGTCGGGCCTCGCAACTGCCGCCGGTTTTTAAGCCGGGCTCCTCCTCGCTGCTCCCTGCTGCTCCGAGTGGTCGGGCCTCGCAACTGCCGCCGGTTTTTAAGCCGGGCTCCTCCTCGCTGCTCCCTGCTGCTCCGAGTGGTCGGGCCTCGCAACTGCCGCCGGTTTTTAAGCCGGGCTCCTCCTCGCTGCTCCCTGCTGCTCCGAGTGGTCGGGCCTCGCAACTGCCGCCGGTTTTTAAGCCGGGCTCCTCCTCGCTGCTCCCTGCTGCTCCGAGTGGCCGGGCCTCGCAACTGCCGCCGGTTTTTAAGCCGGGCTCCTCCTCGCTGCTCCCTGCTGCTCCGAGTGGTCGGGCCTCGCAACTGCCGCCGGTTTTTAAGCCGGGCTCCTCCTCGCTGCTCCCTGCTGCTCCGAGTGGTCGGGCCTCGCAACTGCCGCCGGTTTTTAAGCCGGGCTCCTCCTCGCTGCTCCCTGCTGCTCCGAGTGGTCGGGCCTCGCAACTGCCGCCGGTTTTTAAGCCGGGCTCCTCCTCGCTGCTCCCTGCTGCTCCGAGTGGTCGGGCCTCGCAACTGCCGCCGGTTTTTAAGCCGGGCTCCTCCTCGCTGCTCCCTGCTGCTCCGAGTGGTCGGGCCTCGCAACTGCCGCCGGTTTTTAAGCCGGGCTCCTCCTCGCTGCTCCCTGCTGATCCAAGTGGTCGGGCCTCGCAACTGCCGCCGGTTTTTAAGCCGGGCTCCTCCTCGCTGCTCCCTGCTGCTCCGAGTGGATGATCCGGGACTGAGAGTTAGCCCATTTTAAGAAGACAGAGAATGATCGAGAATGACAGTAAACCCGTGTCAAGCAGCTTCAGAATGTCCCGTGACTGACAGCAAAACCCTTTAAAGCAGACACGGAATGATCAAAGAATGATTCACTTAATGTGACCTGAGACAAAGAAGTCGTTTGCAGCTGTCAATCAAAAAACATTTGGAAGGAACACTCTACATTTACTGAACCAGAAACAGCCTTCAGCTGTCAATCAACCCTGACCCGCCCACACCACCTGCACCATTCAGAGAGACAGAGACTGTCAGAGAACTTCCAGCATTCAGTGCTGACCCTGTTAAACTCACCAGCTCCTCACACAGAACCCCGGTGTCATAAACAATGAGCATTTTTACTAAACCCCTTAAAATACAGTCTTTAAATTGAGAAAAACCTCAACTTTCATCACAATTCGGCTGAATGGCAGAAAAGTTAATAATGTTTTCAACATCACTCGGTAACCCCCTTAGACATTCCTTCCACCCATAGAATAAATTATCTGCTGTAAGAATTGCTCATTTTTTCCCTCTGAGTTGAATTATTTCAGTGTCAGGAACTTAATGTCTTCATAAACACTTTATTAAAAAAAAAAATAACTAGCAAACACAAGCACGTTAATGGTTGAAGGCATCACACTGTCCGCATTAAACCACCAGAGGGCGCTCTTGCATTCGCACTTATACTGCAGACCGGCTAACGTGCACTGTGCACCTTAGACCAGCAGGGGGCGCACATTCGCGGTTACTTTTACTGCGGACCCGCTAACGTGCTCCGTGAGCATTAGACCAGCAGGGGGCGAACACTCTCCATTACCTATACTGCAGACCTGCTAACATGCACCGGGCACCTTAGACCAGCAGCGGGCGCACACTCGCCGTTACTTATACTGCAGACATGCTAACATGCACCGGGCACCTTAGACCAGCAGCAGGCGCACACTCGCCATTACTTATACTGCAGACCGGCTACCGTGCACTGTTCGCATTAGACCAGCAGGGGGCGCACATTTGCGGTTACTTTTACTGCGGACCCGCTAACGTACACTGTGCGCATTAGACCAGAAGGGGGCGCGCACTCTCCATTACCTATACTGCAGGCCTGCTAACATGCACCGGGTCCCTTAGATCAGCAGGAGGCGCACTCTTGCCGTTACCTATACTGCAGACCTGCTAACATGCACCGGGCACCTGAGACCAGCAGCGGGCGCACACTCGTCATTACTTGTACTGCATACCGGCTAACGTGCACTGTGCGCATTAGACCAGCAGGGGGCGCACACTCGCCGTTACTTATAATGCAGTCCTGTTAACATGCACCGCGCACCTTAGATAAGCAGGAGGCGCTCTCTTGCCGTTACTTTTACTGCAGACCTGCTAACATGCACCATGCACGTTCGATCAGCAGGAGGGGCATGCTGCCGTTACTTATACTGCAGACCGGCTAATGTATACCATGCGCAAAAGACCAGCACGGGTCGAACACTTGCTGTTACACATAATGCAGTCCTGTTAACAAGCACCGCGCAACTTTGACCTGCAGGGGGTGTGCACACATGCCGCTACTTGTATTAAACATAGAAACATAGAAACATAGAAGATAGCAGCAGGTGTAGGCCATTCGGCCCCTCGAGTCTGCTCCGCCATTCAATGAGATCATGGCTGATCATCCAAACTCTGTACCCTGCCCCTGCCTTCTCCCCATATCCCTTGATCCCTTTAGCCTTAAGAATTATATCTAACTCCTTCTTGAAAATTTTTCGTGAATTGGCCTCAACTGCCTTCTGTGGGAGTGAATTCCACAGGTTTACCACTCTCTGGGTGAAGAAATTCCTCCACATCTCTGTCCTAAATGGCTTACCCCTTAACTTTAGACTGTGGCCCCTGGTACTGGACTCCCCCGCCATCGGGAACATCCTTCCTACATCTAGTGTCTCTAGTCCTGGTAGAATTTTATAAGTTTCAATGAGATCCCCTCTCATTCTTCTAAACTTCAGCGAGTATAAGCCCAATTGACCCAATCCCTCCTCATACGTCATTCCTGCCATCCTATTAATAATCCTGGTGAATCTTCGCTGCACTCCCTCCATGGCAAGATCATCCTTCCTCAGATAATGCGACCCAAACTTCACACAGTACTCAAGTTGTGGCCTCACCAATTCCCTATACAGTTGGAGCAGGACTGCCTGCTTTTTATCTCCAACACCTTTGCAATAAAGGCAAACATTCCATTTGCCTTTTTGACTCCTTGCTGTACCTGCATGCTAACTTTTTTGTGCTTCATGCACAAGGGCACCCAGGTCCCTCTGAACTGTAGCATTTTGTAATCTCTCTATTTAAATAATAATTCGTTTTTTTATTTTTCCTGCCAAAGTGGATAACCTCTCACTTTCCCACATTATTCTCCATCTGCCAAATGTTTGTCCACTCATTTAGCCTGCCTATATCCCTTTGCATATTCTTTGAGTCCTTTGCACAACTTGCTTTCCCACCCATCCAGAAACATGGCTACATTACACTTGGTCCCTTCATCCAAGTCGTTAATGTAGATTGTAAATAGTTGAGGCCCCAGCACCGATCCCTGTGGCACCCCACTAGTTACCGTTCACCAACCGGATTTGACCTATTTATCCCGACTCTCTGCTTTCTGTTAGTTAGCCAATTCTCTATCCATGCTAATATATTACGCCCAAATCCGTGAGGTCTTATCGTATGCAGTAACCTTTTATGTGGCACCTTATCGATTGCCTTCTGGAAATCCAAATACATCTCATCCATTGGCTCACGTTTGTCCATCCTTCTCGTCACATCTTCAAAGAACTCCAGCAAAGTTGTTAAACATGATTTCCCTTTCATAAAACCATACTGACTCTGCTTGACTGCATTATGATTTTCCAAAATAGCCTGCTACTGCTTCCTTAATGAAGGACTCCAGCCTTTTCCCAACGACAGCTGTTAGGCTAACTGGTCTATAGATTGCTGCTTTCTGCCCCATACAGGCTGTCATAAATTGCAACTTCTACAAGAAGTAACTCAGGAAGTACTACTGGATGGCCAGCTGAGGGCGCCATCCGAGAAGTATAAATGCTCGGGCGTGGGCCCAACTTGGCCAGAGACAATCTGGAGACAGAAAGCAAGTGACTGCTAACTAGAACTCCATGTTTTGTTACAAGTCGATTAAAGCCTTGCTTTATGTTCAGCCAAGTGCGTAGTCAGTCTTTATTACGTCAATTTAATCGACTTGTTATCGTCTCCATGCTTTGGGTGATTCGGAACAACCAGCTGCAACTCGAACCACAGAAAAGAACTTTGCCAAGAAACTGATCCATCATGGAAAAACTCCTTAGACCTGCTCGTCTCGACCTGTACCCAAATGCACGTGCAGCAGCGAAGGTATGGAAGCATTGGTTTCGTACCTTTAGCAACTTTCTTGACGAATGTGGGGCGGATGCCCCTAATAAGTTACGAATGCTTATTAACTATGTATCCCCTGATGTGTATGATTATATTGAGGACTGTATAGACTACGGCGCTGCTATCAAAATTTTACAGCAGCTATATGTCAAGTCCCATAATGAAATCTTTGCACGACACCTACTGGCCACAACTCGGCAGCAGTCTGGGGAAGCACTCAATGAATTGCTCCAGAAACTCCACAGGCTCAGCAAAGATTGTAATCTTAAACCGGTTACAGCTGAACAGTATCAAGAGGAACTAATCCGCGATTCTTTTATCAATGGGTTTGCGTCCCCTTTTATATGTCAGTGCCTGCTGAAAAATAAAATCCTCAATTTATGGGTTGCTTTTGACCAGCCGTGTTCCCTGGACTTGGCCAAGAAGAATGCAGACACTTATCTCCCACCACGTGCACGGGCGGCGGCTATCACCTGTAATAAGTCTTTCGATATGTCTCGGGCGGATGCCCCCGCTGATGATGACTCTACTCTAATGGACGACGACCCTACCCTAGAGGCCTTTGCTGATGACGACCCCGTCCTAGCAGCATCCTGGCAATCAGGAATAAAGCTTTTCTTGTGTGGAGGTACGTTCCATTACAGAAAATTTTGCCCAGCTTGTAATGCGACCTGCAATCATTGCAGCAAGAAAGGACACTTTTCCAAGGTATGCCAGTCACGGGCCTCTGCTACCAAGAAAGTCCACTCCTCTAAAGTATACCAGTCGAGAGCTCCTGTTAGCATCACAGCTGATATCTATGGAGCTGCTCCTCCCCCAAGAACCACTGCTAAGGCTACAGCTGCCGAATGGAAAATTACCCCTCCTCCCATCACAGCTGTTTTTCCCCAAAGTTTGTCCCATGCAGCCACGAAGGTTTCAGTAAATGGGCACAATCCAAGCGTGCTAATTGACTCCTGCAGCTCTGAGAGCTTCATTAGTAAGCGGGCTGTCAGCAGGTTAAAACTGTGCATTTTTCTCTCGGACAGGGAGATTGCAATGGCTCTGACGACTCTGACCACCAATTCTTCTGGCTTCTGTCTTTTCAACCTCATCCTCAATGGTCGCACGTATCCCTCCACCCGACTCGGAGTACTCGAAAACTTATGTAGCGATGTGCTTCTGGGACAGGACTTCCAGAAGCAGCACAAAAGACTCACTTTTGAGTTTGGAGGGTCGAAGCCGTAGCTTACCATTTCTAAGGTGCCGTTTTGTGCGCTCTCGGTGGCCTTACTTAGTGAGCCCTCCCTGTTTGCCAATCTCTCCCCCCGCTGTAAACCCATAGCCACCAAATCATGGCG
The DNA here is from genome assembly GCF_052327205.1 of Somniosus microcephalus. Classification (NCBI taxonomy): domain Eukaryota; kingdom Metazoa; phylum Chordata; class Chondrichthyes; order Squaliformes; family Somniosidae; genus Somniosus; species Somniosus microcephalus. The sequence goes on along the minus strand of NW_028225186.1, from coordinate 1,538,927 downwards.
CTTCTGCCAAGACGACCGAGCATTTATCGAGGCAGAAATCTCTCGCATTTTAGCTGAAGGTATTATCCAGCCGAGTTCATTGCCCTGGCTGGCTCAAGTGGTCATTGTGAAAAACCCTTTAAAACAACATAAGAAACGTCTGTGTATTGATTATTCGCAGACTATTAATCAATATACCGATCTGGATGCTTACACTCTACCACGCATAGATGACACGGTCAACAACCTTGCCAAATACAAGGTATTTTCAACCTTTGATTTAAAGAGCATGTACCATCAGGTACCGCTGAAATACTCTGACAAAAAGTATACGGCCTTAGAGGCCAATGGTCGGCTTTATCAGTTTTGTTGCCTTCCATTTGGGGTCACCAATGGGGTGGCCGTCTTGCAATGGGCAATGGATGGCCTAGTCCGGCAAGAGAACTTGACAGATATCTTTCCGTATTTAGACAATATCACTATTGCCGGCCATGATCAAAAGGAGCATGGCGCCAATCTTCAGAGATTTTTTGACATTCTCCGCCGTCGCCACTTAAAGTTAAACAAATCCAAATCGGTGAAATCGGTGCCATCAGTGAACATTCTCGGCTACTGGGTGGGCAACGGTGTTATAAACCGGACCCAGAGCGACTTTGTCCATTTCAGGAGCTCCCTCCCCCTACAAATCTCGGCTCTCTTCGTCGGGCACTTGGCATGTTTGCTTATTATGCAAAGAGGATACCTCACTTCTCCGATACAGCCGCTGCTTCATGCAAAGTCTTTTCCATTAGAAGCAACGGCTATTTCTGCCTTCAACCTCCTCAAACGACAGCTGGAGAAAGCCACACTTCACTCCATTGATGAAAGACTTCCTTTTGTGGTCGAATGCGATGCATCGGAGGTGGTGATCTCAGCTACCTTGAATCAAGTTGGTCGGCCCGTGACATTCCTATCCAGAACCTTACACGGTAGCGAGCTCCATTACCCCCGCCCCCCCCGCTGAGAAGGAGGCTACAGCCATCATCGAGGCTGTACGCCAATGGAGACATTTTATTGCTCGTTTTCATTTCACGCTCATAACTGACAACCACTCAGTGGCCTTCATGTTGGATAACTGGAAGCGCACGAAAATCAAAAATAATAAAATTCAACTCTGGAGGATGGAGCTGGCCGCCTTTGGATATACTATCCTTTACCGACCCGGCAAACAGAATGTGGCCCCAGTTACCTTCACACGGGCATTTTGCACTTCAATGTCAACGTCGACTCTGGCAGATCTGCATATGGACTTATGCCATCCTGGCGTTACCGGTATGTTGCACTTTGTGCACTCCAAAAATCTACCAATCTCAACGGAGGACGTAAAGTAAACATGCTCGTCCTGTAGGATATGTGCAGAATTGAAACCACAATACTTCCGCCCATCAGATGACTTAATCATACATGCAATGCAGCCCATGCAGAGGCTCAGCATAGATTTTAAGGGCCATTGCCTTCGTCGACGTGGAACACCTACCTACTTACGATGGTAGACGAGTATTCAATCTTTCCCTTTGCCTTCCCTGTCCTAATATGCTTACCTCTACGGTAATTAAATGCCTCGATCAGGTCTTTTCACTTTGCAGGATGGCCAATTTTATCCACACGGATCAGGGTCCCCCCTTTATGTCGAGTGAACTTAAAAGTTATCTCTCCCAACGGGGAATCGCCTCGAGTAAGATGACACCATATCACCCAACCGGCAATGGACAGGTTGACTGATACAATGCCATCATCTGGAATGCTCTCCGTCTGGTACTGTTGTCATGCAACCTACCAGTCCAGCAGTGGGAAACTGTGCTCCCCGACGTGTTACACTCTATCAGGTCTCTTCTCTCCACATCCACTAATGTCACACCTCATGAGCAATTCTTCAAGTTCTGGCGTCGCTCTACACATGGGACATCTCTACCATCATGGTTGTTGGCGCCAGGCCCTGTGCTACTCCGGAGGTTCGTCCGGTCGGCCAAGAACGACACGCTCGTTGATGAGGTGGACTTAATGGAGGTAAACCCCACGTATGTGCACGTGTGGTACCCCAATGGCCCGGAGTCCACCCTCTCGCTCAGAGGTCTGGCTCCCTGCCCAACCAGTCACACAGGCCCAAATGATGTAGGATCCCACGACGATGATGTCAACACTCCGCACCCCTGTGAAGATGACGCCCTACCTGGGGCATCGAGGGATCTGCCAGCAGTGCTACTGGATCAACTCAGGGAGCCGAACGCTCCCCGTAGGATGGCCACCCGAAATCAGGACGCCGGACAATCTCTGGCTATGACCCAGGATGAGGCCAGCTCTGCGCTGGGGGGACCCACACCCGGAGTCATGATATTCCCAGGCCTCCACAGTACGATCAAGATGACACGGACTCTACTGACTTACTGGTACGGGCCAAGTGACCGAGTGGCCAGGACACGTTCCGGGGAATTGTGCCTTCCAGTCACAAGCAGAAAGCTAAATGACTACGGCTATTTTTGGTCCACCTAGTCCGTTAAAGTAAGACTGGACTTCCAAACCTTTTAGGGAGGAAGATTGTCATAAATCGCAACTTCTATAAGAAGTAACTCAGGAAGTACTACTGAATGGCCAGCTGAGGGCGCCGCCCGAGAGGAATAAATACTCAGGCGTGGGCCCAACTTGGCCAGAGACAGTCTGGAAACCGGAAGCTAGTGGCTACTAACTAGACCTCCATGTTTTGTTACAAGTCGATTAAAGCCTTGCTTTATGTGCAACCAAGTGCGTAGTGAGTCCTTATTACGTTACACACCTTTCAGCCAATGTCCAAAACTCCTCCATCACAATCCCATATTATGTCCTGTCCCACCAGCAGGACAGACCCAGCACAGTGGTATCCAGTCAGGAAGGGGTGGCCTTTGAGTCAAGACCACATGAAGTCTCATGGCTTCAGGTCAAGCATGGTCAAGGAAGCCTGCTGCTGATTACCACCTACCGCCCTCCCTCAGCTGATGAATCAGTACTCCTCCATGTGGAACACCACTTGGAAGAAGCGCTGAGAGAAGCATGGGCACAAAATGTACTCTCTGGGTGGGGGACATCAATGTCCAACACTAAGAGTCGCTCGGTAACACCACTACTGACCGAACTGCCTGCAACAGGAGGTGAGAGAGCCAATATGCGGGAAACACTTACTTGACCTCGTCCTCGTCAATCGACCTATCGCAGATGCATCTTTCCGGGACATTATTGGTAGCAGTGAACACCGCAGAGTCATTTTGGAGATGAAGTCCCGCCTTCACATTAAGGGCACCCTGCATCGTGTTGTGTGGCACTACCACCGTGCTAAATGGGATATAGTCACAACAGATCTAGCAGCTCAAAGCTGGGCATCCATGATTCACGGTGGGCCATCAGCAGTAGCAGAATTATGTTCCACCACAATCTGTAAAATTCTGGCACGGTATATCCCTCACTCTATCAATCCAGAGGACCGTGGTTCAATTGTGTAGAAGAGCATGCCAGGACCAGAACCAGGAATACCTAAAGATGAGGTGCCAACATAGGGAAGCTACAACACAGGACTAAAAAGAGGAAACAGCATATTTTAGATAGGGCTAAGCGATCCCACAATCAACGGATCAGATCAAAGCTCTGTAGTCCTGTTACATTCGGTCGTGAATGGTGGTGGACTAGTAAACAACTAACGGGAGCAGTAGGCTCCAGGAATATCCCCGTCCTCAATGATGGTGGAGCACAGCACGTGAGTGCAAAAGACCAGGCTGAAGCGTTTGCAAACTTCTTCAGCCAGAAGTGCTCAATGGATGATCCATATCGGCCTACACCTGAGGTCAGCACCATCACAGAAGCCAGTCTGCAGCCAATTCGATTCACTCCACGTGATATAAAGAAACGGCTGGCCGCACTGGATACAGCAAAGGCTAAGTGCCCCAACAACTCCACGGGTATCGTGCTGAATTCATGTGCTCCAGAACTAGCCGCACCTCTAGCCAAGCTGTTCCAGGACAGCTGCAACACTGGCATTTATGTGACAATGTGGAAATCTGCCCAGGCAAGTCCTGTCCACAAAAATAGGAAAAATCCAACCCGGCTAATTACCGCCCCATCAGTCTACTTTCAATCACCAGTGATGGAAGATGTCTTCGACATTGCTATCAAGCGGCACTTACTCACCAATAGCATGCTCACTGATGTCCAGTTTGTGTTCCACCAAGACCACTCGGCTCCTGGCCTCATTGCAGAATTGATCCAAACATGGACAAAGGAGCTGAATTCCAGAGGGGAGGTGAGGGTTGACATCAAGGCAGCATTTGTCCGAGTGAGGCATCAAGGAGCCCTAGTGAAATTGAAGTCAATGGGAATCGGGGGAAAAAGCTCCACTGGCTGGAGCCATACCTAGCACAAAGGTTGTGGTGGTTCAAGGTCACTCATCAAAGCCCCAGAACATCGTTGCAGGAGTTCCTCAGGGCAGTGTCCTAAGTCCAAACATCTTCAGCTGCTTCATCAATGATCTTCCCTCCAACATTATGTCAGAAATGGGGATGTTCGCTGACGACTGCACAACCCCTTGGATAATGAAGTTTTCCATTCCCAGATGCAACAAGACCTGGACGACGTTCAGGCTTGGGCTAATAAGTGCCAGGTATCATTTGCACTGCAGAAGTGCCAGGAAATGACTATCTCCCTCAAGCGAGAGTCTAACCACCTTCGAAGGACATTCAACGGCATTACCATCGCCGAATCCCACTCCATCAACATCTTGGGGGTCACCATTGACCAGAAACTTAACTGAACCAGCCACATAAATAATGTGGCAACAAGAGCATGTAAGAGGCTTGGTATTCTGCGGCGAGTGTCTCACCAACTGACTCCTCAAATTCTTTCCACCACCTACATGGTGCAAGTAAGGAGTGTGATGGCATAATCTCCACTTGCCGGGATGAGTTCAGCTCCAACAACACTCAAGAAGCTCGACTTGATTGGCATTCCATCCACCACGTTGAACATTCACTCCCTCCACCAGCAGCGTACCATGGCTGCAGTGTGTCCCATCTACAAGATACACTGCAGTAACTTGCCAAACCTTCTTCGGAAGCACCTCCCAAACACGTGGTCTCTTCCACCCAGGAGGACAAGGGCAGCAGGTGCATCGGAACACCACCACCTCCAAGTTCCCCTACAACTCACACACTATTTTGACATAGAAGTATATCGCCGATCCTTCATTGTCGCTGGTTGAAAATCCTGGAACTCCCTCCCAAACAGCACTGTGGGAGTGCCTTCACCACAAGCGCTACAGCGGTTCAAGAAGGCGGCTCTCCACCACCTTCTCAAGGGCAATTAGGGATGGGCAATAAATGCTGGCTTTGCCAGCGATGGGCACAACCCATTCACGAATAATAAAATAGAAACAAGAGCTATGCAATGAAGTATACCAATTGTAGAAAGCTACTTTAGAAGAAACCTCTACTTGTTTTTTGATAAATACACACAAAATACATTGATTGTGATAATGTACACTTTCTATTTGGAATACATGTTTGAATTAGAAGATTAACAATTGAGAGTAAAATGAAGTTTGTTTCCCGCTATTTAATTGTACCCTTTTCATGATAAAGAGCAGGGATTATTATTGTGGAGAATGTTTGAGAGAAAAAATATTGGAAGTGAAATTTGTAAATTAACATTTTTACATCAACATAAGAGTAAACATTTCTAAGTCAAGCTGACTGGTTCTCCAGTCCAGGAAGAATGATGAATGTTTATTTGTGTTAAAGCATAGCTTTTCCTGCTTTTTGTTTTTCATTCGGTGACGCTAGTTGTGTATATGTTGTTCTGCACTTGTGATTATTGCTGTATTTCTGACATGTTCCATGGGGGTCTGCTGGTTCAAGAATACCACGAATAATAATGGAAGTGATTCAAGTTGGAACTAAGTATACCAGCTTATTTTCAATTATTTTTAATATTGAAACTAAAGAACTACAGCACATTATATTTGTTGGTTGTCTGGTTGCATTGTGATTAAGATTCTGATTGCATAGCTGGATGTAAAGCAATTCAGCAGCATAGCAAATCCGCTGCTCCTGCTGCTTGTGCAGCCATTGCTCTAGTGACATGAGGGATGGGCTAAAACTGTGAAAATTTTAAAATTAATACAAATTGTATGAATAGATCTGCCTCATTTAGCTCACCTTGGGCTTTTGGACTGTTCGTCGATGCATAACCCTGTACCTGAGGGGCGTTTCTAAAGTGCAAATGCAGTATTTTTATATCCCAGTCATTTCTGGCAAGTATTTTTTTTACATGATGAATTAAAGCTTTTAATGAATTTTATCATAGCAAACTTGCAGAATGGGCATGTGAACGACAAATGAATTTCAATATGGGTAAGTGTGAGGTGGTGCATTTTGGTAGCAGGCAAAAGGACCCGAGCTACTCCTTGGAAATTAAAAGTCTAAATAGGGTAATGTTGCAAAGGGATCTAGGGGTAGAGATTCTAAAATCATCAGAAGTAGCAACGCAGGTTAAAAAAGCCATAAAATTGCAAATAAAAAACTCGGGTTCATTTATAGATTAATATATTTCAAAAGCAGGGAAGTTATGCTAAACTTGCAGAAACATTTCTAATTTCTCATGAATTGAGACGGTGGGGTGGCAATATCTCATTACTGTACATATGATCTTAACTGGTTGTTGTTGGTTTCGTTGTTGTTAAAGTTGTTGTTCTAAAGATTGTTGTATAATTTGACCACGGATGATTTGGTTCGTGGCCCGCTCAAGACAAACACTTAAAGGAAACATTGGTGGTGAGGAGCTGAGGATATTAGTTGGAGGGGGGAGGAGCGAAGGATATCAGGTGGGGTGGGACAGTGTTGAGGATATCAGGTGATGTGTGGAGGGGCTGAGGATATTAGGTGGGGCGGAGGGAGCTGAGGATATTGGCCGGGGTGCAGAGGAGCTGCTGATAGTAGGTGGGATGGGGAGGAGCTGAGGACATTAGATGGAGTGCAGTGGAGCTGAGGATATTCGGTGGGTTGGGGAGGAGCTGAGGATTTTAGATGGGGTGGGGAGGAGCTGACGATATTAGGTGGGGTGGGGAGGAGCTGAGGATATTAGATGTGGTGGGGAGGAGCTGGTGATATTAGGTGGGGTGGGGAGGAGCTGTGGATATTAGGTGGGATGGGGAGGAGCTGAGGACATTAGATGGAGTGCAGTGGAGCTGAGGATATTCGGTGGGGTGGGGAGGAGCTGAGGATATTAGATGGGGTGTGGAGGAGCTGAGGATATTAGGTGGGGTGGGGAGGAGCTGTGGATATTAGGTTGGGTGGGGAGGAGCTGTGGATATTAGGTGGGGTGGTGGGGAGCTGAGGATATTATGTGGGGTGGGGAGGAGCTGGTGATATTAGGTGGGGTGGGGAGGAGCTGTGGATATTAGGTGGGGTGGTGGGGAGCTGAGGATATTAGGTGGGGTGGTGGGGAGCTGAGGATATTATGTGGGGTGTGGAGGAGCTGAAGATATTATTTGGTGTGGGGATGAGCTGAGGATATTAGGTGGAGTGTTGAGGAGCTGAGGATATTAGGTGGGCTGGGGAGGTGCTGGTGATATTAGGTGGGTTGTGGTGGAGTTGACGATATTAGGTGGGGTGTGGAGGAGTTGAGGATATTAGTTCGGGTGGGGAGGATCTGAGGATATTAGTTGTGTTGGTGAGGTGATGACGATATTAGGTGGGGAGGGGAGGAGCTGTGGATATAATGGTTGGGTGGGGAGGAGCTGTAGAGATTGTTTGGGTTGGGAGGAGCTGTGGATATTAGGTGGGGTGGGGAGTAACTGAGGATATTAGTTGGCGTTCGGAGGAGCTGAAGATAATGGTGGGGTGGGTAGGAGCTGACGATATTGGTGGGCTGGGGAGTAGCTGTGGATATTAGGTGGTTTAAGAAGGAGCTGAGGATAATAGGTAGGGTGGAGAGGAGCTGAGGACCTTATGTGGGGTGGGGGGGAGCTGCGGATATCAGGTGGGGTGGGCCTGTGTTGAGGATATTAGGTGGGGTGTGGGGAGCTAAGGATATTTTGCGGGGCGGAGTGGAGCTGAGCGTATTGGCTGGGGTGCAGAATAGCTGCTGATATTAGGTGGGGTGGGGAGGAGCTGAGGACATTAGATGGGGTGCAGTGGAGCTGAGGATATTCGGTGGGGTGGGGAGGAGCTGAGGATATTGGGTGGTGTGCAGAGGAGCTGGTGATATTAGGTGGAGTGGGGAGGAGCTGAGGACGTTAGATGGGGTAGGGAGGAGCTGAGGATATTGGTGGGGTTTGGAGGAGCTGAGGATATTAGGTGGGGTGTGGAGGAGCTGAGAATATCAGGTGAGGTAGGGAGCGGCTGAGGATATTGTTGGTGTGGGGAGGAGCTGAGGATATTAGGTGGATTGTGGAGGAGCTGAGGATATTAGGTGGGGTGTGGAGTAGCTGAGGATATCAGGAGGGGTGGGGAGGAGCTGAGGATATTAGGTGAGGTAGGGAGGAGCTGATAATATTGGTGGTGTGGGGAGGATCTGAGGATATTAGGTGGGGTGGGGAGGAGCTGAGGATATTAGGTGGTGTGGGGAGGAGCTGAGGATATTGGTGGTGTGGGGAGGATCTGAGGATATTAGGTGAGGTAGGGAGGAGCTGATGATATTAGGTGGGGTGGGGAGGAGCTGATGATATTAGGTGGAGTGGGGAGGAGCTGAGGATATTAGGTGAGGTAGGGAGGAGCTGATGATATTAGGTGGGGTGGGGAGGAGCTGAGGATATTAGGTGGAGTGGGGAGGAGCTGAGGATATTAGGTGGAGTGGGGAGGAGCTGAGGATATTAGGTGGTGTGGGGAGGAGCTGAGGATATTGGTGGTGTGGGGAGGATCTGAGGATATTAGGTGGGGTGGGGAGGAGCTGAGGATATTAGGTGGTGTGGGGAGGAGCTGAGGATATTGGTGGTGTGGGGAGGATCTGAGGATATTAGGTGAGGTAGGGAGGAGCTGATGATATTAGGTGGGGTGGGGAGGAGCTGATGATATTAGGTGGAGTGGGGAGGAGCTGAGGATATTAGGTGAGGTAGGGAGGAGCTGAGGATATTAGGTGAGGTAGGGAGGAGCTGAGGATATTAGGTGGAGTGGGGAGGAGCTGAGGATATTAGGTGGAGTGGGGAGGAGCTGAGGATATTAGGTGGAGTGGGGAGGAGCTGAGGATATTAGGTGGAGTGGGGAGGAGCTGAGGATATTAGGTAGGGGGGACGTGCTGAGTATAATATGTGGGGTGCGGAGGAGCTGAGGATGTTATGTGGGGTGGGGAAGAGCTGAGGATATTAGGTGGGGTGGGGGCTGGTTATATTTGGTGGGCGAGGGCGCAGCTGACGATATTAGATGTGTTGGGGAGGAGCTGAGGATATTACTTGTGGTGGTGAGGAGCTGAGGATATTAGGTGGAGTGGGGAGGAGCTGAGGATATTAGGTGGGGTGCGGAGTAGCTGAAGAGATTATTTGGGTGGGGAGGAGCTGAGGATATTAGTTGTGGTGGTGAGGAGCTGAGGATATTAGGTGGAGTGGGGAGGAGCTGAGGATATTAGGTGGGGTGCGGAGTAGCTGAAGAGATTATTTGGGTGGGGAGGAGCTGAGGATATTAGTTGTGGTGGTGAGGAGCTGAGGATATTAGGTGGGGTGTGGAGCAGCTAAAGAGATTATTTGGGTGGGGAGGAGCTGAGGATATTAGGTCGGGTGGGGAGTAGCTGAGGATATTAGGTGGGGTGGGGCGGAGCTGAGGAGATTTGATGGTGTGGGGAGGAGTTTAGGATGTTAGATGCATAAATAGATATCTAAAGTCACAAAGTAAGGCTGAAGCAAACAGGAGAGCAGTTCTGTTATTTGACATAAATCTTCTCCATCTTCTTCGAAAAGCAGTGGAACAAACTGACAAGTCAAGAGTTTACTCTGCAATAAATCCTCAGATTTTCTGGTAAAATTCCAAAACCACACACAATTGTAGATGGCTGCTTTTATTAATTATTATTGTTTTATCTTCAATAAACTGATGCTTTGCTTCAAATATAGAAAAGACATTTGTCTGTATGAAATTTCACGTTATACATTATAAAACATAGAGACTGCGCAGTTAGGTGGCAAGTGAAGTTTAACATCGATGAATGCGAGATGATGCACTTTGGTAGGAAAATAGAAGTATCGTGAGGGTAGTGCAGGTGGTGTTGTGTATATGAGCTGTGTTTTTATGCATCTCTCCACTTCACCTGACGAAGGAGCAGAGCTCCGAAAGCTTGTGATTTCAAATAAAGCTGTTGGACTATAACCTGGTGGTGTGTGATTTCTTACATTTGTCCACCCCAGTCCAACACCGGCATCTCCACACCATGGCCTTCAATATTGAACATTGCAATGGAATTTCATTTGTAATATAATTTTAAGTTGCAATGCAGTAGAACATTTCAATGGAATGTTATTTTGCAATATAATAGTCATTTGCATTGCAATAGCACATTGCAATTGAATATCACTTTGCAATATAATATTCATTTGCATTGCAATAGCACATTGCAATTGAATATCACTTTGCAATATAATATTCATTTGCAATGCAATATAATGTCACTTTGTATTATAATAAAATTTTGCACTGCAATATCACATTGCAAACTAATATCATTTAACTATATCGTTGTCATTTTAATGGAATATAACACTGCAATGGAATATCATTTTGCAATACAATAGTGATTTGCAATTCAATAGAACCTTGTAATGGAATATCATTTTGCAATATAATAGTCATTTGTAATGCAATAGAACATTGCAATGGAATATCACTTTGCAATATAAAATTCATTTGCATTGCAGTAGCACATTGTAATGGAATATCTCTGCTTTAAAATATTTTTTGTAGTGGAATCTGCCTTTCTAATGGAATCTGACTTAGCAGTTTATTATTCATTTGCAATGCAATAGCACATTGCAATTGAATATCACTTGGCAATATAATAGTCATTTGCAATGCAATGGAATATCATTTTGGATATATAATATTATTTTGCATTGCAATGGCACATTGCAATCTAGTATCACTTAACAGTATCATAGTCATTTGTAATGCAATGGAACATTGCAATGTAATATCACTTTGCAATATAATTGTCATTTGCAAAGCAATAGAATATTGCAACTGGATATAACTTTACAATATAATTGTCATTTGAAATTGAATCGAGCATTGCAATGGAATATTACTTTGCAATTTAATTGTCATTTGCAATGCAATGGAACTTTGCAGTGGAATATTACTTTACAATATAATTGTCATTTGAAATGCAATAAATTATTCCAGTGTAATATCACATTGCAATACAATTGTCATCTGCAATGCAATAGAAAATTGTAATGGAATTTTACTTTTTAATATAATAGTCATTTGCAATGCAATAGCATATTGCAATGGAATATCACTTTGCAATATAATAGTCATTTGTCATGCAATATAACATTGCAATGCAATGTCACTTTGCAATTAATCGTCATTTGCACTGTAATAAAACATTGCAAGGGAATATCACTTCGCAATATATTTGCCATTTGCAATGCAATATATCATTGCAATGGAACATCACTGCAATACAATCGTCATTTTCAATGCAATAGAACATTGCATTGGAATATCACTTTGTAATATAATAATCTTTTGAATTGCAACTGCACGTTGCAATCAAATATCACTTAACAATATCGTAGTCACTTTTAACGGAATAGAACATTGCAATGCAAAATCACTTTGCAATATAATGGTCATTTGCAATGCAATAGCAGATTGGAATGGGATATCACTTCGCAATATAATTGTCATTTGCAATGCAACGGAACTTTGCAATGGAATATCAATTTGTAATATAATAATCTTTGGAATTGCAACTGTACGTTGCAATCTAATAGCACTTAATAATATCGTAGTCATTTTTAACGGAATAGAACACTGCAATGCAATATCACTTTGCAATATAATGGTCATTTGCAATTCAATAGCAGATTGCAATGGGATATCACTTTGCAATTTAATTGTCATTTGCAATGCAATAGAAAACTGCAATTGAATATCACTTTGCAATAAAATTGACATTTGCAATACAATATATCATTGCAATGGAATATCACTTTGCATTAAATTCGTCATTTTCAATGCAATAGAACATTGCAATGTATTATCACTTTGCAATACAATCATCATTTGTAATGCAATAGAACATTGCAACGGAATATCACTTTGTAATAAAATTGTCATTTACAATGCAATAGGACATTGCAATGGAATATCGCTTTGTAATATAATAATCATTTGCATTGCAATAGCACATTGCAAACATATAAAAACATAGAAACGTAGAAGATAGGAGTAGGAGTAGGCCATTCGGCCCCTGGAGACTTTTCCACCATTTAATGAGATCATGGCTGATCATCCTAATTCAGTACACTATCCCTGCTTTCTCCGCCTATCCCTTGATCCCTTTAGCATTAAGAAATGTATCTAACTCCTTCTTGAATATATTTAATGAATTTGCCTCAACTGCGTTCTGTTGTAGAGAATTCCAGAGGTTCACCACTCTCTGGTTGAAGAGATTCCTCCTCATCTCAGCCCTAAATGGCTTGCCAATTATCCTTAGATTGTGACCGCTGGTTCTGGATGCCCCCGCCATCGGGAAAATCGTTCCAGCATCTAGTCTGTCTAGTCCTGTTAGAATTCTTTAAGTTTCAATGAGTGCCCCTCTCATTCTTCTAAACTCTAGCGAATATAAGCCTACAAGACCCAATCTCTCCTCATAGATCATTTCTGCCATCCCACGTATCAGTCTGGTGAATCTTCTCTACACTCCCTCCATAGCAAGAACATCCTTCCTCAGATAAGGCGACCAAAACTGCACACAATACTAAAGGTGTGGTCCCACCAATGCCCTGTAGAACTACAGCATGACATCCTTGCACCTGTTCTCGAATCCGCTCACTTTGAAGGCCAACATACCATTTGCCATCGTAACCGCCTGCTGCACCTGCATGCTTACGATCAGCGACTGGTGCACAAGGACAACCAGGTGTCATTGCACTTCCCCTGTTCCCAATGTATTGCAGTCCAGACAATAATCTGTTTTCCTGTTTTTGCCACGTTATACTGCATCTGCCATGCATCTGGGTAATCACCCAACCTGGCCAAATCATACTGGAGTTTCTCTGCATCTTCCTCACAGCACATGAGCCCACCCAGCTTTGTCTCATCTGCAAACTTGGAGATATTACATCTAGTTCCTTCGTCTGGATCATTTATATATATTGTGAATAGCTGTGGTCTTAGCACCGATCCATGCAGTACCCCCCAAGTCATCTACTATTTCTAGGCCCAAGTCCTTAACTACCCTAGGATGTGGATTATCAAGCCATGGGGATTTATCGGCCTTCAATCCCATCAATTTTCCTAACACCAGTTCCCTACAAATAATGATTTAATTCAGTTCGTCCCTCACATTAGCTCCTATGTTCCACGACATCTCTGGTAGGTTATTTGTGTCCTCCTTTGTGAAGACAGAACCAAAGTATGTATTTAATTGGTCAGCCATTTCTTTGATCCCCAATATTACTTCCCCTGTTTCTGGCTGCAATGGACCTATGCTTCACTTCACCAATCTTTTTCTCTTCACTTAGCTGTAGAAGCTTTTACAGTCAGTTTTTATGTTACCAGCAAGCTTACTCTAATATTCTATTTTTCCCCTCTTAATTACTCCCTTCGTCCTCCATTGCTGGATCCTCAACTGCTCCCAATCCTCAGGTTTGTTGCTTTTTCTGGCCAATTTATATGTCCTCTCCTTGGCTCATATGTTATCCCTAATTTCTCTTGTTACCTATGGTTGAGTCACCTTTCTTGTTTTATTTTTATGCCAAACAGGGATGAACAAATTCTGTAGTTCATCCATGTGATCTTTAAAATTTTGCCATTGCCTATCCACCATCAAGCCTTTAAGTAACATTCCCCAATCCATCCTATCCACCTCGCGCCTCATACCATCGTACTTTCATTTATTTACATTCAGGACCCTAGTCTCTGAGTCAACCACTTCACTCTCCATCTTAATGAAGAATTCTATCATATTTAGATCGTTCCTCCCCAAGGGCCCTCCCACAACAGGACTGCTAATTAACCCTTTCTCATTATATAATACCCAGTGTAAGATGGCCTGATCTCTAATAAAATAGCAATATAGAGTGGATGCTGGAAATCAGAAATAACAGCAGAAAATGCAGGAAATACACAGCAGGCCAGGCAGCATCCGTGGAGTGAGAAACAGAGTTAACATTCCAGGTCTGGGACCCTCCATCAGAACTGGAAAAAGCTGGAGATGTAACAGATATTATGCAGATACAGAGACGGGGTGTGTTGTTTAGGAGGGGAGGAAGGAATTGAAAGAACTTACTGAACCAAACATTAATACAATAGCAAAATAATGTGGATGATGGAAATCAGAAACAATAAAGAAAATGCTGGAAATACTCAGCAGACCAGGCAGCATCGAGTTGAACAATTTCAGATAATAATCCCTGCCTCCATTTCTCATGCTGTATGATTTTTGCCATTCCCATTTGCAACATTTTGGGCTAGATTTTCAGTTGCTTGCACCAGCAGTTAGCGCCTTAAGAGAAGTGATTTTCGGGCGCTATGCGTGTAGTGCCCGGGCGCAGCGCAGTTTGCGCCCTGCCCCAAATTAAGTTGCCCGTTAGCGCCGGGGCAAAGTTTAGCGGCCGCACGGATGCGCGCGCTGAAAATGACGTCACATCCTCGTGCAACGCCCTTTGGCCGCCCCGAATCCAAACTTCATTTGGACCGCCCCATTGTGCGGCTGGCGTCCAGAGCGTTTGTAAAATGGAACGCAACACACCCTGGGGAGCGCAAATTAAAGGGCACTCCTCCTGCACTATAAAAGGCAGTCTGCAAGTGTTGTGTGGATGGATCCAGTGTGTTGTTGTGAACGGTGTATGTATGTTTTCCTCCTCCTCCTCCTCCTCCTCCTCCTCTCCCCCCAGACTCTGCCTTTGAAGAAAATACTGAAAATCTAGCCCTTGACCTTTCCTGCCTTTTACAAAAGTACTGAATGTTCTTTCAATTCCTTCCTCCCCTCCTGAACCAATCCCTGTCTCTGCACCTGCTTAATATCTGTTAAATCTCCAGCTATTTCCAGTTCTAATGATGGGTCCCATATCTGAAAAGTTAACTCTGCCTCTCTCTCCGCAAATGCTGCCTGGCCTGCTGAGTATTTCCAGCATATCTATTGTTATGGCCTGATCTCTGGTTGGTTTCTCGACATATTGTTTAAGGAAATCATCCCGTATACACTCTATAGGAATTCCTCCTCCACAGTATTGTTATTAATTTTTTTAGCCCAATCTATATGTAGATTAAAGTCACCCATGCTAACTGCTGTGCCCTTTTTGCACGCATCTCTAATTTCCCGATAATGCCATCCCCAAACTCAGCATTACTGTTTGAAGGTCTGTATACAACTCCACTAATGTTTTCTTAACCTCGGTATTTCTCAGCTCTACCCATACAGATTCCACATCATCAGAGCTAATATCTTTCCTTACTATTCTGTTAATCTCCTCCTTAACCAGCAATGCTACACCACCTCCTATTCATTTTCACATGTCCTTCTTGAATATTGAATACCCGTGGATTTTGAATCCCCAGTCTTGGGCACCCTGGAGCCAAGTCTCTGTAATCCCAATTATATCATATCCGTTTCCATCTATTTGTGCAACTAATTCATCCACCTTATGATGAATGCTCCTCGCATTAAGTCACAATGGGCTGAAAATTCGGTATCGCCGCGCCAGGTCTTTAGTGCCCGAAATTTTGCGCTCGCCCGGATTCCCGTAGCGCCCGCCTGAAATTCAGTTGCGCCACCCCAAGACAGAGGCGGGCGCTATTGCAGGGTTTGGCCGCCTCGTTTGGGGTGATGAAAGTCAGTTTCAGGCGTCCAGCTGCCGCTGCGGCACCCGATGCGGTACGGCAGGCTGGGGTACTGCAGGCCTCCTCCTTCTCTTAAGGAGGAGCTGCCTGCAGCCGTGAGATCGCCGCTGGATTCCCCCGGCAAATGAGCCAGGCACCACGGAGAAGTGCCGGGCTCGTGGGAGTCAGACACCAATGACGCGGGGGGGTGGTGCAGGAGTCCGGGGAGGGAGGTGCGGCCAGGCGGCCGCCGGGAAAGCGGCCGGCCGCCCCTCCACCTTTATGCGCCGGCCTCTTGGAGCTGCAAGGCACCGTTTCTCAAACGCTGTTTGCGGCCGCTACGGGCAAGGCGGCTGCAACTGAATTTGGCCATCGGGATGGAATAGCATTGGAACTGGGGCGCTGTGCTCACCGATGACGTCATCGGTGCCGGCGCAGTGCTACCGGCTAACGCCGATGTTAGGGAGCAACTGAATTTTGGGCGCTAAAAAACTTCCGGCGCAAACCACTCTATAACCAATAAGTGGGCGCAAACGCGACTGAATTTCTAGGCCAATGCCTTCAGCATGTTTTTTTAACACAAAAGGTCCTTTTAGAATGATCATTTAATATAGCCCTGTTTGATTGACAACCTTGATTTTTCTGCCTTCCAATATCAATTTTATCCTTCCTGTCTTTTGTTTTATCCTTGCTTCCCTATATTCAGTCTCCCTGCACAGGTTCCCAACCCCCTGCCATTTTAGTTTAAACACTCACCAACAGAACTAGAAAACATTCCCCCTAGGACATCGCACCCAGTCCTGCCCAGGGGCAATCCGTCCAGTTTGTACTTGTCCCACCTCCCCCCAGAACCGGTTCCAATGTTCCAGGAATTTTGAATCCCTCCCACTAGCACCATTCCTCTAGCCATGTATTGATCTGAAATATCCTTCTATTTCTACTCTGAATAGCACGTAGTACTGGTAGCAATCCTGAGATTACTACCTTTGCGGTCCTATTCTTTAGTTTAACTCCTAAATACCTATATCCAGCTTTTGGGACATCATCCCGTTTTCTACCTATATCTTTGGTACCTATATGTGCCACGACAACTGGCTTTTCACCATCCCCCTCCAAAATGCCCTGCAGCTGCCCCGAGGCATCCTTGCCCCTTGCACCAGGGAGGCAACATACCATCCTGGAGTCTCGTTTGAGGCCGAAGAAACGCCTATCTTTGCCCCTTGCAATAGAATCCCCTATCACTATAGCTCTCCCGGTCTTTTTCCTCACGTCCTAGGCTGCAGAACCCCCCATGGTGCCAGGATTCTGGCTGCTGCTGCGTTCCCTCAATAAGCGATCTCTCCCAACAATAAAAAAAGCGGTATAACTGCTTGAGAGGGGGATGGCCACAGGGGACATCTGCAATACCTGCCTGCACCTACTAAACTGCATGGGCATCACCCATTTCCTTCCTGCCTGTGCAGCCTTTAGTTGCGGTGTGAGCAACTCATCTAACGTGCTATCCACGACGTCCACCACATCGTGAATGTTCGTGTATGTATCCATTTGCAGCCCCAGCGCCGCAATGTGGTCTGCCTGTAGCTGCTGGTGGATATTGCAAGAGGAGCTTTCCACGGCGCCAAGCTATGCTGCCATGCCTTACCGTTTCATTAATTTAAATTAAATTAAATCAAATCGATAATACTTATTACAATGCAACTAAATGATATACTCAAGAGCCCTTGTTTACTATCACTCCCCGCTAAGCAGCAGAGACCTTCGAAACTATAACCACCTAAACTTCATAAACTTTTAACCTTAACTGTCAATCTATAGAGTCGTATAAGTATTCACCCAATCAGCTGCTTCCATTTGCCTGCATCATTTTTTGAATCGTGACGTGGCTCTGGAATGCCGCTGCCAGTCTGCGAGATTGCTAAGCCACTGAGTAAAATGCCGCTCTTCTGTTGCTCATGATACCGGCATCTGAGGAAAAAAGCCCGTGAAAGTGAGATTAAATACCCACTGTACAGCCGCTTAGCTGCCGCTCCTGACACCGGCCTCTGAGGAAAAAAGCCCGCAAAAGTTATTTTAAATAGTCACTGTACGGCCGCTCTCCTGCTGCTCCTGACACTAATGTCAGTTAACAGTATCATAGTCATTTGTAATGGAATAGAACATTGTAATGAAATATCACTTTGCAATATTATAGTAATTTGTAATGCAGTATAACAATGCAATTGAATATCAATTTGTAATATAATAATCATTTGCGTTGCAATAACACTATGCAATCTAATTTCAGTTAAAAATACCGTAGTCATTTGTAATGGAACAGAACATTGTAACGGAATGTTAGTTTGCAATATAAAAGTCATTTGCAATGGAATATCAGATTGCAATGGAATATCACGTTGCAATATAATAGTCATTTGCAATGCAATAGAACGTTGCCCTGGAATATCACTTTGCAGTATAATAGTTAATTGCAGTGCAGAAGAATTTTGCAATTGAATATCAGTTTGCAATATATCCGTCATTTGCAATGTAATAGAATATTGCAATGCAATATCACTTTGCATTGGAATATCACTTTGCAATATAATCGTCATTTGCAATGCAACAGAACATTGCAATGGAATATCACTTTGCAAAATAATTGCCATTTGCAATGCAACAGAACATTGCAATTGATTATCGCTTTGCAATATAATAGTCATTTCCAATGCAATAGTCCATTGCAATGGCATATCACTGCAATATAATCGTCATCTGCCATGCTGTAGAACATAGCAATGAATATCAATTTGCAATTTAATAGTCATTTGCAATGCAATACAGCATTGCAATGGAATATTACTTTGCAGTATATTAGGCATTTGCAATGCAAAAGCAAATTGCAATGGAATTTCGCTTTGCAATATAATCGTCATTTGCAATGCAATTGAACATTGCAATGGAATTTCACTTTGCAGTATATTAATCATTTACAATATAATAGCACATTGCAATTGAATATTGCTTTGAAATATAATTATCATTTGTAATGCAATCGAACATTGCAATGGAATGTCACTTTTCAAAATATTAGACTTTTGCTATGCAATAGCACATTGCAATGGATTACCAGTTTGCAATGTAATCGCCATTTGAAATGTAATAGCACATTGCATTGGAAAATCACTTTGCAATATAATAGTGATTTGCAAAGCAATAGTATTTTAGAATACAATATAAATTTGCAATATAACTGTCATTTGCATTGCAATAAAAAATAGCAATAGAAAATCGCTTTGCAGTATAATATTCATTTGCATTGAAATAGAATACTGCAATGGAATATCAATATGAAATATAATACTCATTTGCAATGCAGCAGCACATTGCAATATAATACTCATTTGCAATGCAATAGAAAATTGCAATGGAAAATCACTTTGCAATATAATAGGCATCTGCAATGAAATAGCACATTGGATTGAAATATCACTTACTAACATACAAACATACGAATTCGGAGCAGGACTGGGACACTCGGCTCCTGGAGCCTGCGCCACAATTCAATAAGATCATGGCTGATCAGATTACTGCACATTCCCACCTACCCCGGATAGCCTTTCACGCCCCTTGCCTATCAAGAATCTATACCTTTACCTTAAAAAAATATTCAAAAACTCTGCTTCCACCGCCCTCTGAGGAAGAGAGTTCCAAAGACTCACGACCATTTGTGAGAAAAAAATTCTCCTCATCTCTGTCTTGAGTGGGCACACCCTTATTTTTCAATAGTGATCCCTTGTTCCAGGTTCTCCCACAAGAGGAAACATCCTCTCCACATCCACCCTGTCAAAACACCTCAGGATCTTATATGTTTCACTCAAGTCACCTTACTCTTCTAAAATCCAACGGATACAAGTCTACACTGTCCAACCTTTCCTCATATGACAAACAACCCATTCCCGGTATCAGTCCAGTAAATATTCTCTGAACTGCTTCCAATGCATTTACATCATTCGTTAAATAAGGAGACCAATACTGGACGCAGTAGTCCAGATGTGGTCTCACCAATGCCCTGTATAACTGGAGCATAAACTCCCTACTTTTGTGTTCAGTTCCCCACGCAATAAACAATAAAATTTTATTAGCGTTCCTGATTACTTGCTGTACCTGCATACTAACATTTTGCGACTCATGCACTAGGACACCCAGAGCCCTCTACATCTCAGAGCTCTGCAATCTCTCACCGTTTAGATAATATGCTTCTTTTATATTCTTCCTGCCAAAATGGACAACTTTACATTTACCCACAATGTACTCAATTTGCCAGACCTTTGCCCACTCACTTAACTTATCAATATTCCTTTGTAGCCTCCTTATGTCCTCTCCACAATTAATTTCCTACCTATCTTTGTATCATCAGCAAATGTAGCAACCATACCTTCGGTCCCTTCATCCAAGTTAGTTATGTAAATTATAAAGTATAAGGCCCCAGCACTGATCGCTGTGGCACACGACATGTTACATCTTGCCATTCAGAAAATGACCCATTTTTGCCTACTCTCTGTTTCCTGTTAGCTTACCAATCTTCTATTCATGCCTATATTTTACTGCCTACAACATGAGCTTTTCTTTGCTGCAATAATCTTTGATGTGGCACCGTATCAATTGCCTTCTGGAAATCTTAGTACAGTACATCCACCGGTTCCCCTTTAACCACAGCACATGTTATTTCCTCAAAGAACTCCAATAAATTGGTAAAACATGATTTCCATTTCACAAAACCATGTTGACACTGCCGGATTACCTTGAACTTTTCCAAGTGCCCTGCTATAATATCTATACAAATAGCTTCTAACATCTTCCCTAGGACAGATTTTAAGCTAACTGGCCTGTAGTTTCCTGCTTTCTTTCTCGCTCCCTCTTTGAATAAAGGAGTTCCATTCGCTTTTTTCCAATCTAATTTAACCTTCTCCGAATTTATGGAATTTTGGAAAATTAAAAAAAAGCATCAACTATCTCACATGCCACTTAATTTATGACCCTAGAATGAAGTCCATCACGACCCCTAGATGTATCAGCCCGCAGCTCCAACAATTTGCTCAGTACCACTTCCCTGGTGATTGTAAATTTCTTGAGTTCCTCACTCCCTTCCATTTCCCCATTTAAAGCTATTTCTGGGAAGTTACTTGTATCCTCTATCTTTCCAATCTTCTGACCTGCCACCCATCTTTGCGCACTTATATGCTTTTTCTTTAAGTTTGAAACTACCTTTAACTTTTTTAGTTAACCACCGATGGTGGATCCTCCCCTTGGAATTTTTCTTTGACGTGGGAATGTATATATTCTGTGTGTTTTGAAATATTCACTTAAGTATCTGCCACGGAACATAAGAACATAAGAACATAAGAAATAGGAGCAGGAGTAGACCAATCGGCCCCTCGAGCCTGCTCCACCATTCAGTAAGATCATGGCTGATCTGATCCTAACCTCAAATCATCTATCACTCTCCATCCCACCCGAACCCATGTGATCTCCGGGAGAGGCGAAAAACCAGATAAAAAACCCAATGGCCAATTTGGGAGAAAAAATCTGGGAAATTCCTCTCCGACCCATCTAAGCGATCGAAACTCTTCCAGGAGATCACTCTGTCCCTATATTTTCTACAGTACTTACCTTCTGTAAACGAGATCTCCACCACAGCCAGGAACAGGAATAAAACCACCTCCTGAAATCTAACACAGAATTAGAACACAAGAAGTACGAGCAGAACCAGGCTACACGGCCCCTGGGCCCGCTCCACTACCCACAGGTCCACGACTATTCCGGACCTAGACTCATGTCCAATTTCCTGCCCACTCCCCATAACCCTTAATTCCCTTTACTTCTAGGAAACTATCTAGTTCTGTTTTAAATGTATTTAATGATGTAGCTTCCACAGCTTTCTGGGGCAGCAAATTCCACAAACCTACCACCCTCTGAGTGAAGAAGTTTCTCCTCATCTCAGTTTTGAAAGAGCAGCCCCTTATTTAAAGATTGTGCCCCCTAGTTCTAGTTTCACCCATCATTGGGAACATCCTCACCGCATCCACCCGATCAAGCCCCTTCACAATCTTATATGTTTCAATAAGATCACCTCTCATTCTTCTGAACTCCAATGAGTAGAGTCCCAATCTACTCAACCTCTCCTCGTATGACCACCCCCTCATCCCCGGGATTAACCGAGTGACCTTCTTTGTACTGACTTGAGAGCAAGTATGTCTTTTCTTAAGTATGGACACCAAAACTGTATGCAGTATTCCAGGTGCGGTCTCAACAATAACTTGTATAACTGCAGCAATACCTCCCTGTTTTAATATTCTATCCCCCTAGCAATAAAAGCCAACATTTCATTGGCCTTCTTGATCACTTGCTGCACCTGCATACTAACTTTGTGAGTTTCGTGCACCAGGACCCCCAGATCCCTTTTTACTACAGTACTTTCCATTTTCTTGCCATTAAGATAATAACTTGCTCTATGATTTTTCCTGCCAAAATGCATAACCTCACACTTTCCAGTATTGTATTCCATCTGCCAAAACTCTGCCCAATTACTTAGCCTGTCTATGTCACTTTGCAGGTTTTTTATGTCCTCCTCACTCACTACTTTCCCTCCCATCGTTGTATCATCTGCAAACTTTGATATGTTACACACGGTCCCCTCCTCCAAATCGTTAATATAGATTGTAAAGAGTTGGGGACTCAGCACTGACCTCTGCGGAACACCACTATTTACTGTTTGCCAGTCTGAGAATGAACCATTTATCCCAACTCTCTGCTTTCTCTCAGAGAGCCAATTCTCCACCCACGCCAGAATATTACCCCCAATCCCGTGATTTTTTATCCTGAGCAATAATCTTTCGTGTGGCAACTTGTCAAATGCCTTTTGGAAGCCTAAATACACTAGGTCCACTGGTTCTCTTTTATCCACCCTGTATGTTACTTCCTCAAAGAACTCAAGCAAATTTGTCAAACATGACTTCCCCTTCATGAAACCATGCTGAGTTTGTCCTATTAAATTATGTTTATCCAAATGCCCCGTTACTGTCTCCTTAATAATGGACTCTAACATTTTACCAACCAGAGATGTTAGGCTAACCGGTCCATAGTTTCCAGCCTTCTGTCTACTACCCTTTTTAAATAAGAGTGTTAAATTAGCAGTTTTCCAATCTGCCAGGACCTTTGCTGAGTCCAGGGAGTTTTGGAAAATTATTACCAATGCATCCACAATCCCTACCGCCACTTCCCTCAAGACCCTAGGATGTAATCCACCAGGTCCAGGGGATCTATCCGGCTTAAGTCCCATTATTTTACCAAGTACCACTTCCTTAGTGATTTTAATCGTATTTAGCTCCTCTCCCCCTAGAGCCCCCTGTTTGTCCAGTGCTGGGATATTCTTAGTGTCCTCTACTGTAAAGACTGATACAAAATAATTGTATCAATTATAGCTGTTCCGTTATTACAAGCCTCAACTATTTCCTGATTAATACTCCGTCCAACAGAGTTGCAACTGTTTGGAGGCCTATAGACAACGCCCACTAGTGTGTTTTCCCCTTATTATTCCTTATCTCTACCCAAACTGTTTCACTATCCTGCTCCTTTGACCCAATATCATTTCACTGTATTATAGTGATTCCTTCCTTTATTAACATAGCCACCCCACCTCCCCTCCCTTCCTGCCTGTCCTTCCTGATTGGTAAATATCCTGGTATGTTTAATTCCCAGTCATGGTCACCCTGCAGCCATGTTTCTGTAATGGCCACAAGATCATACCCATATGTAGTTATTTGTGCCGTTATCTCATTCATTTTGTTACGAATGCTACGTGCATTCAGATAAAGAACTTTCAAATATGTTTTGTGACACTTAGTTCCTGTTTTTTCCCCTTTTACTACTTTACCATTTACTCCATAACTTCTGTCCCTTCCTGACACGTTCTATTTTTTAATTTCCCCACTGCTACCTAAATCTATGACCTTCTCCGTTGTCATTTCTGTTATTTGCTCTCTAGAAAGCTCCCCCCACTAATTAGTTTAAAGCTGTCTCTACAGCCCTAGTTATATGATTCACCAGGACTCTACTCCCAGCACTGGCCAAGTGGCGTCCGTCCCAATGGAACAGCTCCCTCCTGTCCCAGTACTGGTGCCAGTGTCCCAAGAAGCAAAACACATTTCTCCCACACCAGTCTTTGAGCCACGCATTTAACTCTTTAATTTTATTTATCCTAGCCAAATTCGCTCGTGGCTCAGGTAATAACCCAGAGATTATTACCCTTGAGGTTCTTTTTTATAATTTGACCCCTAGCTGCTCATATTCCTTTAACAGAATCTTCTTCCTTGTCCTATCTACGTCGTTTGAACCAACATGGACCACGACAACTGGATCCTCCCCCTCCTACTCCAAGTTTCTTTCCAGCCCACTGCAACTCTATTGACATATCTATTAACCTAATTTGCCAGTTCACTTTAGCTAGCTCTGGTTATATGCCCTCAGAATTGCTCTTATTTAAGTTTAAAATATTGTCTTGGACCAACTCTTCTCTCCCTCAATCTGAATATAACATTCAATCATATAATGAATGCTGCTACCTAGGGGCTCCTTCACTATGAGGTCATTAATGAATCCTATCTGGTTGCACAATGCCAGCTCAAGTATAACTTGCTCTCTGGTTGGCTGCAG
This sequence comes from Somniosus microcephalus, assembly GCF_052327205.1. Lineage (NCBI taxonomy): Eukaryota > Metazoa > Chordata > Chondrichthyes > Squaliformes > Somniosidae > Somniosus > Somniosus microcephalus. The sequence goes on along the minus strand of NW_028225186.1, from coordinate 1,514,226 downwards.
GATGCGCTGTTCTAAGAAACTATCCTGGAAACTTTCTATGAACTCACCATCTGGGCTACATTTGCCCAGCTGCTTTTTCCAGTCTATATTTAGATTAAAATCCGCCATGATTATTGCTGTACCTTTCTGACAATCTGCCATTATTTCTTCCTTTATACTCCATCCTACCATGTGGTTTCTGTTTGGCGGCCTGTACCCCACTCCCACAAGTGACTTCTTGCCATTACCATTGTTCATCTCTAACTGAATTGCTTCAATATCCTGGTTTTCTGAACTTACATCATCCCTCTCTATTGTGCTAATGCGTTCATTAATTGACGGAGCCACACCTCCACATTTTCCTAGATTCCTGCCCTTCCTAAATATCATTTATTCTTAAATATTCAGGTCCCAATATAAGTCATCCTGCAGCCATGTTTCTGTAATGCCTATCAGATTGTACTTATTTATTTCTATTTGCGCTATCAGTTTATCTGATTTGTTTCGAATGCTATGTGTATTCAAATGCAGCGCCTTTAGTTTTGTCATTTTATTATTTTTGTTACCTCTAGCCTTATCTGTTAATTTACTCTTAGGAGTTCTACTCTCTATCCCTTCCTGTCACGGTCTGTTTATCATTTCCCATATTAATAACTTTCTCTCTTGCTTTGCCCCCCCCCCAAATTTGACCCGTTGCACCCACTATTAATTTAAAAAACTCTCTACCTTCCTAGTTATATGACTCGCCAGAACACTGGTCCCAGAATGGTTCAGATGATGGCCATTTCTCACACACCGTGTTTGAGCCGTGCATTCATCTGATTAATTTTATTTACCCTGTGCCATTTTGCTCGTGGCTCAGGTAATAATGCAGTCATTCTTACCATTGAGGTTCTGCTTTTTAATTCAGCCCCTTGCTGCTCATACTCTCTCAGCAGAATCTCTTTCCTAGTTCTACCTATGTCGCTAATACATCCATGGACCACGACTACTGGCTCCTCCCCCTCAATATGACAGTTACTCTCCAGTCCAGAGCAGATCTCCCGAACGCTGACACTGGGCAGCCAACTCAGCCGTCTGGACAGTCACTCTTGGCCGCAGAGGACTGTATATATCCCCCTGGCTATGCTGTCCCCTATTACCACTTCATTCCTATTAACTCCCCCCGATTGAATAAATTCCTGTATCAAGGTGCCATGGTCAATATGCTCATCTACCCTGCAGCCATTGCTTTAATCCACACAGGCCGCAAGAACCGCAAATCTGTTGTACAATTGCAAAGGCTGAGCCTCCTCCACCTCCTGGGTCCCCATACCTGCCTCCTCGCACCACTGACCAAATCAAAATACCCTATCCTAAGGAGTCTGACTGCCTCGTGGAATAAAGTGTCCAGTTAAACTTGCCCCTCCATGATGCATCACAGTGTCCGCAGCTCGGCCTCCAGCTCAGTAACTCTGAGCTGAAGCTCCTCGAGCCGCAGACACTTACCTCAGACGTGTTCATTCTGGATCACACTGGCGTCCAGGAGCTACCACATACTGCAGTCGCAACACATCACCTGCCCCGCCAGCTTCATTGAGTCTTAATTTATTTATTATTAATTAATAAACCCAACAACACCCAATAACATTTATTACTGCTAGTAAACTTTACTAATACTAATGAAAACTTACAATTACTAATACATTTCTACGTCTTTCAAAATTAAGATAAGGGAGCAAAATAGTCACCAACCAATCACTTACCCTTTTCGGTGGGATGTCACCTTTGATTTTTCTCTGAATGCGGTTGGGGGATTCACATATCTGACCTCCCGCTGGTTCTCTTTCCCCTCTCATGCAGCTTTTTAATTCCTGCTCTCCTGGAGGCTGACAAGGATAGAAAAAGAAGAAAAGGGCACCTCCCTCCCCATCTCACCGAAAACCCTTACTCACCAAACTCGTAGGTTTCCACTCTGTTCCAAGCTGCACTCCCGTGACAAAATGCACTCTAGTCTCCCTTACTTATACTACTGAGATTTAGAAGAGTGTGCTCTCTGGATTAGCCCAATTTATTAATTAACTATTCTCATCTGCTCTCCAACACAGAGCTTGCTTAGCCCTGACCATGCCTGGAAGAATCTTAAAACTGGAAACAGTAAAATTAAGTTAAATGCTAATTGCAAGCACGCACGACAACATTTTATTTAAAAAAAGTTTAACCCTTTAGATTCACTCCGTTAGTCACCAAACTCGCAGATTTACTCAATGTTCCAAGCTGCACTGCCTGACATTTTTTCTTCTGCTTTTCCAGCCATCTTCCTCGAAACCCTTGTCTTTGTTTAGCAGCAGGAGAATGTGCAGTGAAGAAGTGCTCAAAGGAAATCGAGAGAGGGCATTAAAAAGTTAATTGATTGATTAACAACAGCGTGTGTGCAGAACTGTGAACAGCCTGTGGCGGCAGCAAAAGCCAACTGACTATAAGAGCTACTGCAGATATTTGAAGAGAATAAGATTGGTGACGTCAAGCGTAGGTCCCTTACAGTCAGAATCAGGGAATTTATAATGGGGAACAAAGAAACGGCAGACCAATTAAATAGATACTTTGTGACGTTATGAAACTCACTACACACTTGCTTTGAATATAAAGCAAGGCTTTAATCAACTTGTTTCAGAACATGGAGGTCTAGTTGTACTTCACTACTTCCTGTCTTACAAAATGTCCCCGGGGAAGCTGGGCCCACGCCCGACTATTTAAACTCCTTAGAATGCGCCACCAGCTGGCCTGCCAGTGTTATTTCATGAGTAGTTTCTTTATGATGATGAGATTTATAACATTCTTCCTGCCTAATAGATTTGGAAGTCTGAAGACTTCCTCCTAATGGATTAGGCAAACGACGAATAGCCACAGTCCTTTACATTTTTGTTTATCGCAAATCATGGTAATATGATATGATTGGTATTACGGAAACATGGCTCCAGTGTGAGCAAGGCTGGGAACTGAACATCCAGGGGTATTCAATATTCAGGAAAGATAGGCAAAAAGGAACAGGAGGTGGGGTAGCATTGCTGGTTAAAGAGGGGATTAACACGATTGAAAGGAAGGATATTAGCTCTGATGATGTGGAATCTGTATGGGTAGAACTGTTGATGCGCTATCAATTACTCATAAAAGACTGAGATTTAAGAGAGTAACTAAAGGCTTTTATTAACAAAAGAATGAAGGTCTGCCTCGAGTGGTCGACCGGTCCAGAAATACAAAGGGCTGGGGAGCAGTCACCTTTATACTAGGACTTGTGGGAGGAGTCAGCCGAGGCATGTCCAGGCATGTACACAGTGGAATACAAACAGTGGTTTACTACATTCACCCCTTGTTTAAAATTGAGTCCGGCGGGGTGAAGTGTATTAAAAGTTAGTGTATTGGAGTCTCTCCGGAGGTCTTGTCTGCCGCTGTGATCGGCGTGGCGACGGCAGGGGTAGCGGAGCGTCTGGCGTCGAGTCCTGCATGGGCTGTGGCACAGGCGTGTCATCCTCGTAGATATCGAGTGGGTCGCGGGGCCCAGGCCTGCCGTCTGCTGGGGCTGGATATCGGATCGTGGGAGGGATGGTAGTGAGTAGTGGGTTACTGCAGCCACCGAGGGTGCAATGTCTCTTATGGAGACTGTGTCCTCCCGCCCGTCCGGGTATGCAATGTAAGCACACTGGGGGTTGGCGTGGAGGAGGTCGACCCTCTCGACCAGGCTGTCCATTTTATGGGTCCTCACGTGCCTTCTCAGTAGGACCGGCCCTGGGGATGTCAGCCATGGCGGTAGCGATGTTCCCGATGTGGACTTCCTTGGGAAGGCAAACATTTTCTCATGAGGGGTGGCATTAGTGGCAGTGCAGAGCAGTGACCTAATAGAGTGGAGCGCATCGGGGAGCACATCCTGCCAGCGAGAGGTTGGAAGGCCCCTAGACTTTAAGGCTAGCAGGGCGGCCTTCCAAACTGTCGCATTTTCTCTTTCCACCTGTCCGTTCCCCCGGGGGTTGTAACTGGTGGTCCTGCTTGTGGCAATACTCCTAGTTAGCAGGTACTGACGGAGTTCGTCGCTCATAAACGATGAGCCCCGGTCGCTATGGATATAGCTGGGGAAACCGAACAGGGTGAAGAGGTCGTTCAGACATTTAATGACCGTGGCACTGGTCATGTCCGGGCAGGGGATGGCGAACGGGAAACGGGAGTACTCATCAATAATATTGAGGAAGTACACATTGCGGTCAGAGGAGGGGAGAGGCCCTTTAAAATCAACGCTCAGGCACTCGAAGGGGCGAGTGGCTTTTATCAGGTGGGCCCTGTCTGGTCTATAAAAGTGCGGTTTGCACTCAGCGCAGACTTGGCAGTTCCTGGTCATGGTCCTGACCTCCTCAATAGAGTAAGGCAGGTTGCGGGCCTTGATGAAGTGGAAGAACCTGGTGACCCCCGGGTGGCAGAGGTCATTGTGGAGGGCCCGCAGTCTATCGATCTGCGTGCTGGCGCAGGTGCCATGCGATAGCGCATCCGGGGGTTCATTGAGCTTCCCGGGCTGGTACAAGATCTCGTAATTGTAGGTGGAAAGTTCGATTCTCCACCTCAAGATCTTGTCATTTTTGATTTTGCCCCTCTGCTTGTTGTTAAACATGAAAGCAACTGAACGTTGGTCAGTGAGCAGGGTAAATCGTTTTCCGGCCAGGTAGTGCCTCCAATGACGCACAGCCTCCACAATCGCCTGTGCCTCCTTCTCAACAGCGGAGTGTCTGGTCTCCGGGCCTTGGAGGGTTCGTGAAAAGAAGGCCACGGGTCTCCCCGCCTGATTGAGGGTAGCGGCCAGGGCAAAGTCGGACACGTCACTTTCCACCTGGAAGGGGATGGATTCGTCCACTGCGTGCATGTGGCTTTGGCAATGTCTTCCTTGAAACGGTGGAAGGCTAAGCGGGCCTCTGCCGTCAAGGGAAAAGAGGTGGACTTGATCAGCGGATTGGCCTTGTCCGCATAGTAGGGGACCCACTGGGCATAATAGGAGAAAAACCCTAGGCACCTCTTCAGGGCCTTGAGGCAGTGGGGCAGTGGGAGTTCCATAAGGGGATGCATCCGGTCGGGGTCGGGGCCGATGACTCCGTGTTCCACAACACAGCCAAGGATGGCGAGGCGGTTTGAGCGGAATATGCACTTCTCCTTGTTATATGTCAGGTTCAGGAGTTGGGCGGTGCGGAGGAATTTTTCGAGGTTTGCGTCATGGTCCTGCAAGTCACGGCCGCAAATGGTCACATTGTCCAGATATGGGAAAGTGGCCTGCAACGCATTTTGATCTACCATCCGGTCCATCTCCCTTTGGAAGACGGAGACCCCGTTGGTGACGCCAAAGGGAACCCTAAGGAAGTGGTAGAGGCGGCCGTTTGCCTCAAAGGCAGTATACTGGCGGTCCTCAGGGCGGATAGGGAGCTGGTGGTATGCTGATTTCAGGTCAATGGTCGAGAAGACGCGGTACTGCGCGATCTGGTTGACCATATCAGCTATGCGGGGGAGTGGGTAGGCGTCCAGCAGGGTGTAGTGATTTATTGTCTGGCTGTAGTCGATGACCAGGCGCTGCTTCTCGCCGGTCTTAACGACCACAACCTGGGCTCGCCAGGGGCTGGTGCTGCCCTCAATAATCCCTTCCTTCGGGAGCCGCTCCACTTCAGTTTTAATGAAAACCCTGTCCCCGGCACTGTATCGCCTGCTCTTTGAGGCGATGGGCTTACAGTCGGGGGTGAGGTTAGCAAACAGTGGGGGGGGGGGTGACTCTGAGTGTGGAGAGGTTGCACCTGGTGCGCGGCGGGCAATTTGGGAGCTGCTGGCTGCGGACTGTGAGTGGGGGTAGGGGTCCACCGTACGCCATCGTAACACTTTTAAGGTGGCACTGAAAATCTAACCCCAGCAGGACGGCAGCTCAGAGGTCGGGCAGGACGAGAAGTTTAAAATGATCATACACGGTCCCGTCTACTACGAGTGTCACTACTCAGTAGTCACCGATGTCCACCGACTGGGACTCGGAGGTCATAGAAATCCGCTGGTGCGCAGGCAGGACTGGGAGAGAGCAACGCCGCACCATGTCGGGGTGGATGAAGCTCTCCGTGCTCCCAGAGCAACGAGGAGGATCTCGGGAGAAAACCCGGCGACCAGCGAGGCCGGAGACCAGTCGGGAGCAGTGAGTCGGAGCCCGGTATAAAAACCGGAGAGAGGCGAGGCCCGAGACCACAGCTGGGGCAGTCGGGAGAGCAGGAGGCCAGTAACTGCTGGGGCAGTCGGGAGAGCAGGAGGCCAGTAACTGGTGAGTTTAAAAGCTCCCCTTTCGCGGGCTTTTTCTTTCACAGCTGGTGCAGTCGGGAGAGCAGGAGGCCAGTAACTCTTATATAGTTGGAGCTGCTGCTAAACCCGAAACACTACAGTGTAGTGTCTCCCACCCTTCCACCTCCTCTAACCTTTTAGGGGTTAGGGGAAGTTGAAAAGGTAGGTCCAATTTATTTTATTTCAGGAGCCTAACCTCGGTGGAAAAGGTTCCAGGGCAGGAGGCGGCAGTGAAAATACAACACCAGAAAACAGGTAGGTGACTGGTTGGTGAGTACTTTCACAAACTTATTCTAAGTAGAATTCAATAATTAAGCTAAATCGTAGTAAATAAAAGGGTATTGTAAGGGTTAAGTCATGGAAGAGCAGCTCGGATCCGTGTCATGCTTCTCCTGTGCCATGTGGGAAATCAGGGACACTGTCCCTGACAACTATGTGTGCAGGAAGTGTGTCCAGCTGCAGCTCCTAGCAGACCGCATGGCGGCGCTGGAGCTGCGAATGGACTCACTCTGGAGCATACGCGATGCTGAGGATGTTGTGGATAGCACATTCAGTGAGTTGGTCACACCGCAGGTAAAGGCTAGCTCAGACAGTAAATGGGTGACCAAAAGGCAGGGTAAAGGCAGGAAGGTAGTGCAGGAGTCACCTGCGGTCATCTCCCTCCAAAACAGGTTTACCGTTTTGGGTTCTGTTGGGGGAGATGACTTATCAGGGGAAGGCACCAGCAGCCAGGTTCAGGGCACCATGACTAGCTCTGCTGCACAGAAGGGCGGGAAAAAGAGGGATAGGGCTATAGTGATAGGGGATTCAATTGTAAGGGGGATAGATAGGAGTTTCTGTGGCCGAGACCGAGACTCCAAGATGGTATGTTGCCTCCCTGGTGCAAGGGTCAAGGATGTCTCGGAGCGGGTGCAGAGCATTCTGAAGGGGGAGGGGGATCAGCCAGTTGTCGTGGTACATGTAGGTACCAACGATGTAGGTAAAAAGAGGGAGGAGGTCCTACAAGCTGAATTTAGGGAGTTAGGAGCTAAATTGAAAAGTAGGACCTCAAAGGTAGTAATCTCTGGATTGCTACCAGTGCCACGAGCTAATAAGTTTAGAGAGAGTAAGATAGATAAGCTAAATACGTGGCTTGAGCAGTGGTGCAAGGGAGAGGGATTTAAATTCTTGAGGCATTGGAACCAGTTCTTGGGGAGGAGTGACCTGTACCAAGGGGACGGTCTACACCTGAACTGTGAGGGAGCCGATGTCCTCGGGGTAATATTTTCTAGGGCGGTTCGGGAGGATTTAAACTAATTTGGCAGGGGGATGGGAACCTAGGTAGTGGAAAAGAGGGAAGTCATATGAAGTTAGAAATAGATGGTAGAAAGGTGAGAAGCAATAAGCAAAGGAGAGAAACACAAAGGGCCAAACTAATTCATAATGAGAGTGTGAAAAAAGCAAGCCTGAAGGCTTTGTATCTTAATGCTAGAAGCATTAGGAACAAGGTGGATGAATTAGTTGTGGAAATAGAGGTAAACAAGTATGATTTGATTGGGATTACAGAAACGTGGCTGCAGGGTGGGCAAGGCTGGGAACTTAACATCCAGGGATATACAATATTTAGGAAGGATCGGCAAAAAGGTAGGGGAGGTGGGGTAGCATTGCTGGTAAAGGAGGGGATTAATGCAATGGAAAGGAAGGATATTAACTCGGATGAAACGGAATCTGTATGGGTAGAAATGAGAAATAGCAAGGGGAGGAAAACGTTAGTGGGTGTGATATATAGGCCTCCAAATAGTAATATGGAGGTGAGGGAAGGCATAAAAAGGGAAATTAGAGAAGCGTGCGATAAGAGCACAGCTGTCATCATGGGTGACTTTAATTTACATTTTGATTGGACTACCCAAATTAGTAAAAATTCTGAGGAGGAGGAATTCCTGGAATGTTTTCGGGACGGTTATCTGGACCAATATGTCGAGGAGCCGACTCGAGATCAGGCCATTTTAAACTGGGTATTGTGCAATGAGAAGGGACTTATCAGCAATCTTCTTGTACGAGGCCCCTTGGGTCAGAGCGATCATAATATGATCGAGCTCTCAGTCGAGATGGAGAGTGAGGAAATTGAATCAGAGACTAAGGTCCAGAACTTAAATAAAGGGAATTACGAGGGTATGAGACGGGAATTGGGTAAGATTGATTGGGTGGTGTTTCTGGGGGAATTGACAGTGGATAGACAATGGCAAGCATTCAAAGATAGAATGGAAGAATTCCAGAACATGTTTATACCGGCTTGGCATAAAAATAAACCTAAAAAGGTGACTCAACCGTGGATAACGAGGGAAATTAGGGACAGCATAAAATCAAAAAAAAGGGCATATCAACTGGCAAAAAAAAGCACCAGACCGGAAGATTGGGGGCAGTACAGGATACAGCAAAAGAGGACAAAGGGATTAATCAGGAAGGGGAAAATAGAATACGAAATAAACTTGCAGCAAACATAAAGACAGACTGCAAAAGCTTTTATCGGTATATCAGGAGGAAAAGACTGGTAAAATCCCAAGTCGGTCCCTTGCAGTCCGATTCGGGAGAATATTTAATGGAGAATAAGGAAATGGCAGACCAATTAAACTCATACTTTGGTTCTGTATTCACAAAGGAGGACACAAATAACCTCCCAGGAATATCGACAAACATAGGGACTAATGAGAGGGAGGAGCTGACAGAAATTAGTATCTCTAGGGATATGGTGTTGGGTAAGTTGAGGGGACTGAAGGCCGACAAATCCCCGGGGCCTGATAAACTACATCCTAGGGTACTTAAGGAGGTGGCCCTGGAGATAGCAGATGCTCTAAGGATCATCTTCCGGAACTCCATTGACTCGGGAACAGTACCCGTGGATTGGAGGGTAGCTAATGTTACCCCAATATTTAAAAAGGGGGGTAGTGAGAAAGCAGGGAATTATAGACCAGTAAGCCTTACATCGGTTGTGGGCAAAATGCTAGAGTCCATTATTAAGGATAAAATAGCGGAGCACTTGACAAATGGGGAAAGGATCGGACAGAGTCAACATGGATTTACAAAGGGTAAATCGTGTTTGACTAATCTGCTGGAATTTTTTGAGGAAGTAACTGGTAAAATAGATGGGGGAGAGCCAGTGGATGTGGTGTACCTTGACTTCCAGAAAGCCTTCGATAAGGTTCCACACAAAAGATTATCATGCAAAATTAAGGCTCATGGGATTGGGGGCAAAGTATTAACGTGGATAGAGAACTGGCTGGCGGATAGAAAACAGAGAGTTGGAATAAACGGCTCGTTTTCGGAGTGGCAGGCAGTGACCAGCGGGGTGCCGCAAGGATCTGTCCTGGGACCCCAGCTGTTCACAATATATATAAATGATCTGGATCAGGGAATTGGATGCACTATTTCCAAATTCGCTGACGACACTAAACTAGGAGGAGGGGTGGGCTCTGATGAGGATGTCAGGAGGCTACATTGCGATTTGGACAGGTTGGGGGAATGGGCGGATACGTGGCAGATGCACTATAATGTGGATAAATGCGAGGTTATCCACTTTGGGGGTAAAAACAGGAGGGTGGATTATTATCTAAATGGCAATAGATTGGGAGATGGGGAAGTGCAGAGGGACCTGGGTGTTCTTGTGCACCAGTCACTGAAGGAGAGCATGCAGGTGCAACAGGCGATTAAGAAGGCAAATGGTATGTTGGCCTTCATATCAAGGGGGTTCGAGTATAGGAATAGGGATACCTTACTACAACTGTACAAGGTGCTGGTGAGACCGCATCTGGAGTATTGTGTACAGTTTTGGTCGCCCCATCTGCGGAAGGATGTTCTTGCCATGGAAAGAGTGCAGCGGCGATTCACCAGGCTGATACCTGGAATGGCGGGAATGACCTACGAGGAGAGATTGAATAGTTTGGGCTTGTACTCACTGGAGTTTAGAAGATTGAGAGGGGATCTCATCGAAACATATAAAATTATGGCAGGCCTGGACAGGCTGAATTCAGAGAGAATGTTTCCAATGGTAGGGGAGCACAGAACCAGGGGCCACAGTCTAAAAATAGCGGGCAAATCATTTAAAACAGAGATGAGAAAGAATTTATTCTCTCAAAGAGTGGTGAGCCTGTGGAATTCCCTGCCACAGAGGGCTGTGAAGGCTAATTCAATAAATATTTTCAAGAGAGAATTGGATATATTTCTGAAGGCTAAGGGGATTAAGGGTTACGGAGAAAAGGCGGGGACGGGGTACTGAACTGGTAAGATCAGCTATGATCTCAGACGAAGATCAGCCATGATCTCATTGAATGGCGGAGCAGGCTCGAAGGGCCGAATGGCCTACTCCTGCTCCTATCTCTATGTTTCTATGTATCGTGGCCATTTACCTTAACGTCCATTGTGGAACTGGCCAGATGGTGCGGTCTCGCTTGGTCCAGTGAAACGGATGCCAGCGTAGGGGTCGGTGTGTCGCTGCGGGTATCAGATGAGGCGGTGTTGGGGGCCTGCTGCGTTCCGGCTGTCATCCAAGATGGTGGCGTCCATGATCCCCATGTGGCTGGAGGCGTCCAAAATGGCTGCAGTACCGGTGGCTCGCACATGGCCGGGGAGGCCCAAGATGGCGGCCCGCATGGCCCACACGCGGCGCTGCTGGGGTTCGGAGTGGCTTTGGCCCTGCAGACTTTAGCGTAGTGTCCCTTCTTCCCGCAGCCCGAGCAGATCGCGTTTTTCGCCGGGCAGCGCGCTCTGGGGTGTTTTGCCTGGCCACAGAAGTAGCATTTCTGGCCTTGGGGCACTGCTGCCTGGCCTTGGGACACTGCTGCGGTAGTTAGGCCGTTGCTGGGGTGTGGCTGGGGTGGCACGGCGCTATGAGGCGGTCCTACGATGTCCCAGGCTGTCATTCCCCGCGGCGTCCACGGTGCAGAGGAGTAGGCATCCATGCCCCGGTAGGCTGCATCCAATGATAGTGCGAGTTCAGAGGCCTTGTTGAGGTCGAGGTCACTCTGCTCCAACAGTCGCTGTCGGGTGTTATTGGATCTGTGGCCTGCTACAAAAGCATCCCGGATAAGTTCCTCTGTGTACACGGCGGCCTTTACATCCTTACAACCAAAGGCCCGGCCAAGCACAGACAGTGCCTGAAGGTATTCCACGGTCGATTCCCCAGGTTGTTGTTTACGACTCCCCAGAAGGTGCCTGGCGTACACTTCGTTCACTGGGCGCGTGTACTGGTCCTTGAGGAGCTTGATAGCGTCCGCATACGAGGTTGCATCTTGGATGACCGAGTACACTCGGTGGTTCACTTTGGAGGTCAGGACATCCAGTTTGTCCTTGTCCGATTTGATTGCTGCGGAGGCGGTCAGGAATTTTTCGAAACACTTAAGCCAGTGAGTAAACTTGGTGGATGAGTCCGCCTCCCGATGATCTAAGTCCAGGCATGCTGGTGTGAGGATCTTCTCCATTATAAAGATTTTGTTAATAAAATTGATGCGCTATCAATTACTCATAAAAGACTGAGAGTTAAGAGAGTAACTAAAGGCTTTTATTAACAAAAGAATGAAGGTCTGCCTCGAGTGGTCTACCGGTCCAGAAATACAAAGGGCTGGGGAGCAGTCACCTTTATACTAGGACTAGTGGGAGGAGTCAGCCGAGGCATGTCCAGGCATGTACACAGTGGAATACAAACAGTGGTTTACCACAACTGTGAAATACCATGGGGCAGAAAACGTTAGTGTGAGTGATATACAGACACCCAAACAGTAATGCAGAGCTTGGGGATGGCATTAAATGGGAAATTAGAGACTCATTCAATAAGGAGACAGCAGTTATCATGGGTGAGTTAAATTTACATATGGATTGGGCTAACCAAATTAATAACAATACCGTGGCGGAGGCATTCCTTGCGTGCATAAGGAATGGTGTCATGGACCAATATATCGAGGAACCAACTAGAGATCAGGCCATCTTAGACTGGGTACAATGTAATGAGAAAGGATTAACTAGCAATCTTACTGTGCGAGGCCCCTTGGGTCGGAGCGATCGTAATATGATCGAATTCTTCGTTAAGATGGAGAGTGAAATAGTTGACTCAGAGATTTGGTCCTGAATTTAAATAAAGGAAACCTCGATGGTATGAGGCGTGAGTTGAGTAGGATTGATTGGCGAATGTTACTCAAAGGGTTGACGGTGGATTGGCAATGGCAAACATTCAAAGTTCGCATGGATGAATGATGTAACTTGGTCTGGCATTAAAATAAAACAAAAAATGTGACTCAACCATGGCGTACAAGGAAAATTAGGGATAGCATAAGATCCAAGGGGCGGACATATAAATTGGCCAGAAAAAGCAGTAAACCTGAGGATTGGAAGTAGTTTAGGATTCAGCAAAGGAGGACAACTGGATTAATTAAGAGGGGGAAAATAGAGTTTGGGAGTACGCTTGCAGGGAACATAAAAACTGACTGTAAAAGCTTTTATTGATATGTGAAGAGAAAAAGATTGGTGAAGCCAAGCATAAGTCCCTTGCAGTCAGAATCAGGGGAATTTATAATGGGGAACAAAGAAATGGCAGGCAAATTAAATACATACTTTGGTTCTGTCTTCACAAAGGAGGACACAAATAACCTCCCAGAGAAGTCGGGGAACTTAGGTTCAAAAGAGAGGGAGGAATTCAATGAAATCAGTATTTGTAGGGAAATGTTGTTAGTGAAATTGACGGCATTGAGGGCCGATAAATCCCCAGGGCCTGATAATCTACATCCTAGGGTCCTTAAGGAAGTGGCCTTAGAAATAATACATGCACTGCTGGTCATCTTCCAAAATTCTATAGATGCTGGAACAGTTCCCATGGATTGGAGGATAGCTAATGAAACCCCACTATTTAAAAAAATGTGGTAAAGCGAAAATGGGGAAATATATACTGGTAAGCCTGACATCGGAAGTGAGGAAATGATAGTGTCCATTATAAAATATGTAATAGCAGAGCACTTGGATAACAGCGACAGGATTGGACAAAGTCAAAATTCATTTAGCAAAGCTAAATCATGCTTGACTAATCTACTGCACTTTTTGCGGATGTAACTGGCAGAGGCAGAGGCCCGACCAGTTCGGGGGAGGAGCAGCAGCGGAGGAGGTGAGGAGCCCGGTTTAAAAACCGGCGCCAAAGGCAGAGGCCCGACCAGTTCGGGGGAGGAGCAGCAGCGGAGGAGGTGAGGAGCCCGGTTTAAAAACCGGCGCCAAAGGCAGAGGCCCGACCAGTTCGGGGGAGGAGCAGCAGCGGAGGAGGTGAGGAGCCCGGTTTAAAAACCGGCGCCAAAGGCAGAGGCCCGACCAGTTCGGGGGAGGAGCAGCAGCGGAGGAGGTGAGGAGCCCGGTTTAAAAACCGGCGCCAAAGGCAGAGGCCCGACCAGTTCGGGGGAGGAGCAGCAGCGGAGGAGGTGAGGAGCCCGGTTTAAAAACCGGCGCCAAAGGCAGAGGCCCGACCAGTTCGGGGGAGGAGCAGCAGCGGAGGAGGTGAGGAGCCCGGTTTAAAAACCGGCGCCAAAGGCAGAGGCCCGACCAGTTCGGGGGAGGAGCAGCAGCGGAGGAGGTGAGGAGCCCGGTTTAAAAACCGGCGCCAAAGGCAGAGGCCCGACCAGTTCGGGGGAGGAGCAGCAGCGGAGGAGGTGAGGAGCCCGGTTTAAAAACCGGCGCCAAAGGCAGAGGCCCGACCAGTTCGGGGGAGGAGCAGCAGCGGAGGAGGTGAGGAGCCCGGTTTAAAAACCGGCGCCAAAGGCAGAGGCCCGACCAGTTCGGGGGAGGAGCAGCAGCGGAGGAGGTGAGGAGCCCGGTTTAAAAACCGGCGCCAAAGGCAGAGGCCCGACCAGTTCGGGGGAGGAGCAGCAGCGGAGGAGGTGAGGAGCCCGGTTTAAAAACCGGCGCCAAAGGCAGAGGCCCGACCAGTTCGGGGGAGGAGCAGCAGCGGAGGAGGTGAGGAGCCCGGTTTAAAAACCGGCGCCAAAGGCAGAGGCCCGACCAGTTCGGGGGAGGAGCAGCAGCGGAGGAGGTGAGGAGCCCGGTTTAAAAACCGGCGCCAAAGGCAGAGGCCCGACCAGTTCGGGGGAGGAGCAGCAGCGGAGGAGGTGAGGAGCCCGGTTTAAAAACCGGCGCCAAAGGCAGAGGCCCGACCAGTTCGGGGGAGGAGCAGCAGCGGAGGAGGTGAGGAGCCCGGTTTAAAAACCGGCGCCAAAGGCAGAGGCCCGACCAGTTCGGGGGAGGAGCAGCAGCGGAGGAGGTGAGGAGCCCGGTTTAAAAACCGGCGCCAAAGGCAGAGGCCCGACCAGTTCGGGGGAGGAGCAGCAGCGGAGGAGGTGAGGAGCCCGGTTTAAAAACCGGCGCCAAAGGCAGAGGCCCGACCAGTTCGGGGGAGGAGCAGCAGCGGAGGAGGTGAGGAGCCCGGTTTAAAAACCGGCGCCAAAGGCAGAGGCCCGACCAGTTCGGGGGAGGAGCAGCAGCGGAGGAGGTGAGGAGCCCGGTTTAAAAACCGGCGCCAAAGGCAGAGGCCCGACCAGTTCGGGGGAGGAGCAGCAGCGGAGGAGGTGAGGAGCCCGGTTTAAAAACCGGCGCCAAAGGCAGAGGCCCGACCAGTTCGGGGGAGGAGCAGCAGCGGAGGAGGTGAGGAGCCCGGTTTAAAAACCGGCGCCAAAGGCAGAGGCCCGACCAGTTCGGGGGAGGAGCAGCAGCGGAGGAGGTGAGGAGCCCGGTTTAAAAACCGGCGCCAAAGGCAGAGGCCCGACCAGTTCGGGGGAGGAGCAGCAGCGGAGGAGGTGAGGAGCCCGGTTTAAAAACCGGCGCCAAAGGCAGAGGCCCGACCAGTTCGGGGGAGGAGCAGCAGCGGAGGAGGTGAGGAGCCCGGTTTAAAAACCGGCGCCAAAGGCAGAGGCCCGACCAGTTCGGGGGAGGAGCAGCAGCGGAGGAGGTGAGGAGCCCGGTTTAAAAACCGGCGCCAAAGGCAGAGGCCCGACCAGTTCGGGGGAGGAGCAGCAGCGGAGGAGGTGAGGAGCCCGGTTTAAAAACCGGCGCCAAAGGCAGAGGCCCGACCAGTTCGGGGGAGGAGCAGCAGCGGAGGAGGTGAGGAGCCCGGTTTAAAAACCGGCGCCAAAGGCAGAGGCCCGACCAGTTCGGGGGAGGAGCAGCAGCGGAGGAGGTGAGGAGCCCGGTTTAAAAACCGGCGCCAAAGGCAGAGGCCCGACCAGTTCGGGGGAGGAGCAGCAGCGGAGGAGGTGAGGAGCCCGGTTTAAAAACCGGCGCCAAAGGCAGAGGCCCGACCAGTTCGGGGGAGGAGCAGCAGCGGAGGAGGTGAGGAGCCCGGTTTAAAAACCGGCGCCAAAGGCAGAGGCCCGACCAGTTCGGGGGAGGAGCAGCAGCGGAGGAGGTGAGGAGCCCGGTTTAAAAACCGGCGCCAAAGGCAGAGGCCCGACCAGTTCGGGGGAGGAGCAGCAGCCCAGGAGCGGAGCGGAGAGGCAGCAGTCGGCGAGACTCGGGGCCATTTAAAAAACAGCTGAGGCGGAAGTCCAGCTCTTGAGCTTTTTTTCAGAAGCGGACCTGGTGGGAAGCACCCAGGTGAAAGGTATTTAAGGAGGGTGGTGGCTTAAACCCGAGTTCCTACAGAGTAGGAACCCCCACCGCCCCCCTCCTCTAACCTAGTAGTCTTTTAGCAGCTGTATAAAAACAGAGGTCACAAATTTTTTGGTCTCAGTTTCTTTTCAGCAGGGCAGGAACCGGGAGGAGCGGGAAGTCGGCGTAGGACCAAGGGGACAAGACCGGGAAGTCAGTGAAAGACCAGGGAGGTAAGACTAACTAGTAAGTACTTTCCTCAAACCTTCCTAGAAAGTAAAACCAAAACTAGTGGGATTTGGTTAGTTTAAAAAGGAATAAGAGGAGTACAGTATACATTGGTCTAAGTAAGCTTCGGGAAAACAAAAGTCGATAAATAAACTAAAACTAGAAAATTAAAAAGTAATATAAGGGTTAAGTCATGGCAGTAGAGCTCGGACCTGTGTCATGCTCCTCCTGTAACATGTGGGAAATCAGGGACGCTTCCTGTGTCCCTGACGACTATGTGTGCGGGAAGTGTGTCCAGCTGCAGCTCATGTGGGACCGCATGACGGCCCTTGAGCTGCAGATGGACTCACTTTGGAGCATCCACGATTCTGAGAGGGGTGTGGATAGCACATTTAGTGAGTTGGTCACACCGCAGGTTAAGGCCAGCGTAGACAGTACATGGGTGACCAAAAGGCAGAGCAAGGGCAGGAAGGTAGTGCAGAAATCCCCTGGGGTTGTCTCCCTTAGCAACAGGTTCACCGTCTTAGGTACTGTTGTCGGGGGGGGTGACGCATCGGGGGAAGGCACCAGCAGCCAGGCTCATGGCACCATGACTGGCTCTGTTGCAAAGAAGGGAGGGAAAAAGAGTGGCAGGGCTATAGTAATAGGGGATTCGATTGTAAGGGGAATAGATAGGGGTTTCTGTGGTCGCGACCGAGACTCCAGGATGGTATGTTGCCTCCCTGGTGCAAGGGTCAAGGATGTCTCGGCGCGGGTGCAGAACATTCTGGAGGGGGAGGGGGAACAGCCAGTTGTCGTGATACATGTTGGTACCAACGACGTAGCTAAAAAAAGGGAAGAGGTCCTACAAGTAGAATTTAGGGAGTTAGGAGCCAAGCTAAAAAGTAGGACCTCGAAGGTAGTAATCTCTGGATTACTACCAGTGCCACGTGCTAGTAAGAGTACAGAGAACAGGATAGTTAGGCTAAATACGTGGCTTGAGCAGTGGTGTAAGAGGGAGGGTTTTAAATTTTTGAGGCATTGGAACCAGTTTTGTGGTAGGTGTGACCTATACAAAAGGGACGGTCTACACCTGTGCAGAGATGGAACTGATGTTCTCGGGGTAATTTTTGATAAAGCAGTTCGGGAGCATTTAAACTAGTATGGCAGGGGGCTAGAAACCTATGTAGTGAAATAGAGGAAAGTGAAAGGCAGACAGAAATAAATGGTAAAAGGGTGAGGAACAAAAAACAAAGGGCCAAACTAATTCATAAAAAATGTGAGCATAAAAAAAGCCTGAGGGTTTTATACCTTAATGCGAGAAGCATCAGGAACAAGGTAGATGAATTAGCTGTGGAAATAGAGGTTAATAATTATGATCTAATTGGGATTACGGAAACATGGTTGCAGGGTGAGCAGGGCTGGGAGCTTAACATACAGGGGTATTCAGTATTTAGGAAGGATCGACAAAAAAGAAAGGGAGGAGGGGTAGCATTGCTAGTAAAAGAGGGGATAAATGCAATTGAAAAGAAGGATATTAACTCAGTTAATACAGAATCTATATGGGTGGAGCTAAGAAATAGCGAGGGGCGAAAAACATTAATAGGAGTGGTATATAGGCCTCCAAATAGTAAAATAGAGGTTAGGGAGGGCATCACGAGGGAAATTAGAGAAGCGTGCAATAAGAGCACAGCTGTCATCATAGGTGACTTTAACTTACATATAGATTGGACTAGCCTAATCAGTAAAAATAATGAGGAGGAGGAATTCCTTGAGTGTTTAAGGGATGGTTATCTGGATCAATATGTCGAGGAACCAACTCGGGAACAGGCTATATTGGACTGGGTACTGTGCAATGAGAAGGGACTAATCAGTAATCTTGTTGTACGGGGACCCTTGGGTCAGAGCGATCATAACATGATCGATTTCTCACTCGAAATGGAGAGCGAAGAAATTGACTCAGAGACTAAGGTCCTGAATTTAAACAAGGGGAATTATGATGCCATGAGACGGGAACTGAGTAGGTCTGATTGGACAACGTTCCTGGGAGGACTGGAGGTAGATAAACAATGGCAAACATTTAAAGATAGAATGACAAAATTGCAAAAATTGTTTATACCAATCTGGCATAAAAGGAAATCTAAAAAGGTGACTCAACCGTGGATAACAGGGGAAATTAGAGACAGCATAAAATCCAAAGATAGGGCGTATAAAATAGCCAAAAAAAGCGCCAGAGCGGAAGATTGGGAACAGTTTAAGATAGAGCAAAGGAGGGCAAAGGGCATGATCAAGAGGGGCAAAATAGCTTACGAAAACAAGCTGGCGGAAAATATAAAAACTAACTCCAAAAGCTTTTATAAATATATCAAAAGGAAAAGACTGGTGAAAACCAAAGTTGGTCCATTGCAGTCAGATACGGGGGAATATATAATGGGAAATAAGGAAATGGCAGATCAACTAAATGCATACTTTGGGTCAGTCTTTACGAAGGAAGACACAAAAAACCTCCCTGGGATATCGGGAAAAATAGGGACATTGGCAAAGGAGGAACTGACGCAAATCAATATCTCTAAGGATATGGTGTTAAGGAAGCTAAAAGGATTGAAGGTGGACAAATCCCCAGGGCCTGATAACATGCATCCTAGGGTACTGAAGGAGGTGGCCCTAGAGATAGCGGATGCACTAAGGATGATTTTTCAGAATTCATTAGATTCGGGAACAGTGCCGATGGATTGGAGGGTAGCTAACGTTACCCCACTATTCAAAAAGGGGGGTAGGGAAAAAGCAGGTAATTACAGACCTGTAAGCCTTACATCAGTTGTGGGCAAAATGCTGGAGTCCATCATTAAGGATGAAATAGCGGAGCACTTAGCAAATGGGGACAGGATAGGACAGAGTCAACATGGATTTACAAAAGGTAAATCGTGCTTGACTAATCTATTGGAATTTTTTGAGGGAGTAACTGGTAGAATAGATGGGGGAGAGCCAGTAGATGTGGTGTACCTGGACTTCCAAAAGGCCTTCGATAAGGTCCCACATAAAAGATTAGCATGGAAAATTGAGGCTCATGGGATAAAGGGGAAAGTTTTGGCGTGGATAGGGAACTGGCTGTCAGATAGAAAACAGAGAGTTGGAATAAACGGCTCATTTTCTGAATGGCAGGCAGTAACAAGTGGGGTACCACAGGGATCTGTCCTGGGCCCCCAGCTGTTCACAATTTACATTAATGACCTGGATCAGGGAGTCGGATGCAGCATTTCCAAATTTGCAGACGACACTAAACTAGGAGGGGGGGTGGGCTCAGAGGAAGAGACCAGGAAGCTCCAGAGCGATTTGGACAGACTGGGCGATTGGGCGGATAAATGGCAGATGCACTATAATGTGGACAAGTGCGAAGTTATCCACCTTGGGTGCAGGAACGGGAGGGCAAATTATTATTTAAATGGCAATAGATTGGGAGAGGGGGAAGTACAGAGAGACCTGGGTGTTCTTGTACACCAGTCACTGAAGGCGAGCATGCAGGTGCAACAGGCGGTCAAGAAGGCAAACGGTATGCTGGCCTTCATAGCAAAAGGGTTAGAATACAGGAACAGGGATACCTTGCTGCAGCTGTACAGGGCACTGGTGAGACCACACCTCGAGTACTGTGTACAGTTTTGGTCGCCTCATCTGAGGAAGGATGTTCTTGCCATGGAGGGGGTGCAGCGGCGATTCACCAGGCTGATACCAGGAATGGCGGGAATGACCTATGAGGAGAGACTATGTAGTTTAGGGATGTACACACTGGAGTTTAGAAGATTGAGAGGGGACCTCATAGAAGTGTATAAAATTCTGACAGGTCTAGACAGACTGGATGCAGAAGGAATGTTTCCCTTGGCGGGTGAGAACAGAACTAGAGGACATAATTTAAGGATAAGGGCTAAACCATTTAGGACAGAGATGAGGGGGAATTTCTTCACTCAGAGAGTGGTGAAACTGTGGAACTCATTGCCACAGAGGGCAGTGTACGCCAGCTCATTAAATATATTTAAGAGGGAATTAGATATATTTCTACGGGCAAAAGGGGTTAAGGGTTACGGAGAGAAGGCGGGGACGGGATACTGAATTAAAGGATCAGCCATGATCTCATCGAATGGCGGAGCAGGCACGAAGGGCCGAATGGCCTACTCCTGCTCCTATCTTCTATGTATCTATGTATCTATGTAATAGTTAAGGAAGAACCAGTGGATCTTCTGCATTTGGTCTTTCAGAAGGCTTTCGATAAAGTCCTGCCTAAGAGATTAACTTGCAAAGTTAAAGCACATGCGATTTTGGGTAAGGTACTGTCTTGGATAGAGAACTGGTTGGCAGACAGGAAGCATAGAGTTGGAATAAATGAGTCTTTTTCCGAGTGCCAGGCAGTGACTAGTGGGGTACCGCATGGATCGGTGCTAGGACCCCAGGTATTCACAATATATATAAATGATCTAGACGAGTGAATTAGATGTAATATCTCCAAGTTTGCAGACAACACAAAGCTGGGTGGTCGTGTGTGCTGTGAGAAGGATGCAAAGGATCTCCAGTTTGATTTGGACAGGTTGAATGATTGGGCAGATGCATGACAAATGCAGTATTATGTGCAAAAATACGAGGTTATCCAGGAAGACAGATTATGATCTGAACCGCAATAGGTTGTGAAATGGGGAAGTGCAACGAGACCTGTGTGTCCTTGTGAACCAGTTGCTGAAGTTAAGCATGCAGGTGCAGCAGGCGGTTAAGAAGGCAAATGGTATGTTGGCCTTCATAGCGAGAGGATTCCAATACAGGAGCAAGGGTGTCTTGCTGCAATTGTACAGGGCCTTGGTGAGACCACACCTTGAGTATTGTGTGCAGTTTTTGTCGCCTTATCTGAGAAGGATGCACTTGCCATGGAAGGAGTGCAGCGAAGATTCACCAGACTGATACCTGGGATGGCACGAATGACGTATGAAGAGAGATTGGGTCGATTAGTCTTATTTCGCTTGGGTTTAGAAGAATGAGAGGGGAACTCATTGAAACTTTTAAAGTTCTAACAGGACTAGACAGACTAGATGCAGGAACAATGTTCCCAATGGCGGGGGAGTCCAGAAACAGGGGTCACAGTCTAAGGATAAGGGGTAAGCCATTTAGAAATGAAATGAGGAGGAATTCCTTCACCCAGAGAGTGGTGAACCTGTGGAATTCTCTACCACACAGGGAAATTGAGGCCAATTCATTAAATATATTCAAGAAGGAGTTAGATATATTTCTAAAGGCTAAAGGGCTCAAGGGAGAAAGCAGAGTCGGGTAATTAATTTGGAGGATCAGCCATGATCTCATTCAATGGCTGAATAAGATCGAGGGGCCGAATGGCCTACTCCTACTCCTATATTCAATTATATTTTTCTATGCACCTGACATTACCTGGCGGTCACCCAACCTTGTACTGGCCAAAACTGATTCTGCTGAAATTTTGAGATCAGACAAGATCGGGCTTTTTCAAACTAACATGGCCATAGGCATCTGCTGCTTGGCTTTCAATTTACATAAAGGCACCTAGAGCTGTCGTCCTTTTTTCTTCATCTATGTGTTCATCCAACCATACAGCACTCAAGTTCAATTGCTTTATTTTTACTCCCATGCCCCCCAACTCTTCTTGGTGCTCTTTCACCCACATAAGCAAACTACAAGCCCTACCATTCATTGCCTGCTAATATACTGAAAAATACCTTCCTTTCACCATTCACTCACTCTCTCCCAAATTATCGACTGACTATTCATTCCCCCTCCACCCCACCGCAAATTCACTCGCTCAACCAAATCAATCATTTGTGTGAAAATGCTGCTCCCTTATGCCTCAAAATAAAGAAAATCGTGGCACTGTCTTTTCTCGCAAGTCGTGTTGCCAGCTCAGATTGGAGGGATTCCTGGATGTATGGTCGCACCACCATCTCACATCATGACATCTGACCATGTGCTGCCTGATCATGTGACATCTACCAGCTCGACTTCTACCAATATAATTACATTGCAGCCAGGATTGCATATCGAGTCCATGCAGGCTCTCTGTAAAGAAATCCAGTCAGTCCCATTCGCTCAGTCAATCCCCGTGGCCCTGCAAATTTATTTCCCTCAGGTGCCCATTCAATTTCCTTTTGAATTCATTGATAATCTCCGCTTCCACCATCCTCGTTGGCAGTGAGTTCCAGGTTATTAACATTCACTGCATAATAAAATTCTTCCTCACATCCCCGCCGTATCTCTTGCCCAAAACCTTAAATCTGTGTCCCCTAGACCTTGTACCATCAGCTAATGGGGACAGGATTTATTTCTCTATCTTAACAAACCCGTCATAATCTCGTACACCTCTATCAAACCTCCCCACAATCTCCTTTGCTCCAAGGAGAACAACACACGCTTCTTCAACATAACCTTGTAGCTAAAATCCCTCATCCCTGGAAACATTCTCGTAAATCTCCTCTGCACCCTCTCAAATACCTTCATATTCTTCCTAATGTGTGGTGACCAGAACAGGACACAATGATCTAGTTGTAGCCTAAGCAGAGCTTTATAATGGTTCAGCATAACTTCCCTGCTTTTGTACTCAATACCTCTATTTATGAAGCATAGGATGCCATATGCTTTGATCACTATTCTTTCAATATGTCCTGCCACCTTCAAAGATCTATGCATATGAACCCCCATGTCCCTCTGTCGCTGAACACTCTTTAGAAGTGTGCCATTAATCTATATTCCCTCTCGCTATCCTTTCAGCCAAAATGCATCGCCTCATAATTCTCAGTATTAAATTCCATGTGCCTTTTGTCTGCCCATTCTGCTAGCCTATCTATGTTCTGTGGCAATCGATTGGTATCCTCCACACCTCCAAGTATCATCGGCAAAATTCGAAATTTTACTCTGTATTCCTATATTCAAGTCATTTATATATAGCCAAAAGGGCTGTGGTCCTATCACTGATACTTGGGGAAAATTCACAGTCTACCATCCTCCGGTCTAAAATACTACCATTTAGCACGACTCGATGTTTTCTGTCTGAAGCCAATTTGTAATCCAAGCTGTCACTTACCCTCCTATTCCATGAGTCTCAATTTTGTTAACCAGCGTTTTATGTGGTACTTTGTCTGAAATGCTTTCTTAAAATCTATATATACAACACCCGCTTCATTTCCTACATCAACCTTCTTTGTTACTTCATCAGCAAATTCAATTTGATTAGTCAAATACGATCTGCCTTTTACAAATCCGTGCTGGCTCTCCTTCATTAACTTTAACCTCTCCAAGTGCCTGTTAATTGTTTCCCTGATATTTGTTTCTAAAACTTTACCCACCACTGTTGTTAAATTCACCAGTCTGTAGTTACTTGGATTGCCCTTACACACTTTCTTGAACAAGGGTGTCATATTTACCAATTTCCAATCCTCTGGCACCTCCATCGCATCTAGGGTAAGATTGGAAGATTATGGCAAGCCATTCCACTATCTGCACTCCAACTTCCCTTAGTAACCTGAGATGCAAGACTGTGTCCAATTATGCCCATTTTTAAGCCAGTTCTCCGTTATAGCCCCTATTTCATAACATTATGTGTCAACTTGTGCCTGTGACTCATCAATCTTATTTGTAACACTCCTTGCATTAACACACATGCATTCCAACTGCATGCTGGTTGGCTCCATCCAAAATGCCTATCCTCGTACTTCTCTGTATTGAATTCCATGTGCCACTAGTCTGCCCATTCTGCTAGCCGATCTATGTGCTGTTGCAGTCGATTGGTATACGCTACATCTCCAAGTTTGGTATCATGGGAAAATTTCGACATATTGTGCTGTATTACCAGAACCAAGTCATTTATGTGTATCAAAAAATGCAGTGGTCCGAACACTGACACTTGGGGAACACCACTGTCTACCATCCTCCAGTCTGAAAACATCCATTTACCTCCACTTGCTATTTTCTGTCCATAAGCCAATTTCTTATCCAAGCTGTCACTGACCCTCCTATTCCATGAGCCTTAATTTTGTTAGCCAGCATTTTATGTGGTATTTTGTCTCAAGTCCTTTAATAAAATCCATATAGATGACATCCACTACATTCTGTACAACAAACTTCTCTGTTACTTCATCAAAAAAATCAATTAGTTTAGTCAAGCACAATCTGCCTTTTAAAAATCCATGCTGGCTGGTCTTAATTAACATTAATTGTTAATGTTTTCCCTCATTAATGTTTCGACAATCTTACCCACCACTGATGTTAAACTGACCAGCCTGTCGTTACTCGGATTGTCTTTACACCCTTTCTTGAACAAGGATGTCACATTTACAAATTTCCCATCCTCTGGTAACTCTCACGCATCTAGGGAAGATTGGAAGATTATGGCAAGTCCTTCTGCTATCTTCACCACAACTTCTCTTAGGAACCTGAGATGCAAGACAGTTTCCAATTATGCCCGTTCTTAAGCCAGGTCCCCGTTAATGTCTCTATTTCATAACCTTGTGTTGCAACTTGCGCCTGCGACTCAACAATCTTATTTGTTACACTCCTCGCGTTATCACACATGAATTCCAATAGCATGTTAGTTGACTTTGCTTTTTTCGTCACTTTAATGCTGTTCTTTCTACATTATTCTCTTTTCTGTTTCTGATTGGCCCTCCTTGTTTTCTATGCATTTTGTCTCTCCTCTCTTCTGCTGCATCGTGGAGACTCACCACCAGTGTGTGTTTTTTTGGTTATCATGTTCTTCTTATGCTTTTCCAGCACTCTGTCTCCACCCCCTTGTCCTTTTGTCACTCCTGCTCAAATGTTTGTGGTCTATCAGCATTATAAATAGAAATTGAAAAGTTAATTGAAAACCTATCTTTACTGCTCTGCTGCTATGATAGCAGCCCGTACACAGTCTGGCCCCACTGTGGCTGTATCACAGACCCCGGGGAGAGCAGACCGGCCCCATTCTGTCTGTATCACAGACCATCGGGAGAGAAGACTGGCCCCACTGTGTCTGTTTAATAGACTCCGGTGAGTGCAGACCGGCCCCACTGTGTGTGTATCACAGGGGACTGCAGACCGGCCGCACTGTGTCTGTATCACAGACCCCGGGCAGAGCAGACTGGCCCCACTGTGTCTGTATCAGAGGCCTGGGGGAGAGCAGATGGGCCCCACTGTGTGTGTTCCACAGACCCCGGGAAGAGCATACCGGCCCCACTGTGTCTGTATCACAGATTCCGGGGACAGCAGATTGGCCCCACTGTTTGTGTATCACAGACCCCAGGGAGAGCAGACGGGCACCACTGTGTCTGTATCATAGACCCCAGGGCGAGCAGAATACTCATCTTACAGATCCTGATAGCTCGATTTCCAGACACAAACATCTCAATTCACAGACCAAGACAGCACCATACCCAAACTTTAAAGCTCATTTCAAAGACACAGACAGCTCCAGTCAAACACCGAGACAGCTCCATTAACAGTCTCAGAGAGCCATTTTGACAGACACAGACAGCTACACTCACAGACCCAGACAGCTCCATTCGCAGACATAGACAGCTTCATTCACAGACTCAGAAAGCTACATTCACAGATACAGACAGCACAATTCACAGACCCAGACAACTCTTTTTACAGACTCAGACATCTCCATTCACAAATAAAGACAGCTCAAATGACGGACCCAGGCAGCGCAATTCACAGACACAGACACGGACAACTCATTTCATAATCACAGACATCTCCATTCACAGACCCAGACGTCTCATTTCAAAGACACTGGCAGCTCATTTCACAGACCCAGGCAGCGCCATTGACACACACAGTCAAATCATTTCACAGACTCAGACAGCTCCATTCATAGACACAGACATCTCAATTCACAGTCTCTTGAAGCTCATTTCACAGAAACAGAAAGCTCCAATCACATACCCAGACATCTCAATTCAAAGACACAGGGAACTCATTTCACAGACCAAGACAGCTTCATTCACGGACAAAGAAAGCTCCATTCACAGACTCAGACAGCGCCATTCACAGACACAGAAAACTCATTTCACAGACGCAGACAAATCCATTCACAGACCCATATATCTCAATTCACAGACTCTTGAAGCTCATTTCAGAGACTCAGAAAGCTCTATTAACAGACCCAGACATCTCAATTCAAAGAGACAGATAGGTAATTTCACAGACCTAGACAGCTCCATTCACAGACCCAGACAACTCATTTCACAGACCGAGACAGCTGCAGTCACAGAACCGTACATCTCAATATAAAGTCCCAGACAACTCATTTCATAGACACAGACTGCTCCATTCATATACACACAGCTCTATATTAGACTCAGAAAGTTCCATTCAAAGACACCGACAGCTCCAATCACAGAACAAGACAGCTCCATTCACAGTCCCAGTCAGCTCAATTCACAGACCCAGACAACTCATTTCACAGACTCAGACAGATTCACAGATACAAACAGCATCATTCGCAGACTGAGCAATCTCCATTCACAGATCCAGGAAGCTCCATTCACAGACCCATACAATTCATTTCCCAGACCCAGACAGCTCCATTCACAAACTCAGTCAGCTCAATTCAGAGGCCCAGACAACTCGTTTAACAGATTTATAAAGCTCCATTCACAGACTCAGACAACTCATTTCACAGACTCAGACAGATTCACAGATACAAACAGCATCATTCACAGACTGAGAAATCTCCATTCACAGATCCAGAAAGCTCCATTCACAGACCCAGACAAGTCATTTCCCAGACCCAGACAGCTCCATTCACAAACTCAGAGAGCTCCATTCACAGGCCCAGACAACTCGTTTAACAGATTTATAAAGCTCCATTCACAGACTCAGACAGCTCCATTCACAGAACAAGACAGCTCCATTCACAGTCCCAGTCAGCTCAATTCACAGACCCAGACAACTCTTTTAACAGACTCAGGCATCTCCATTCAACGACCCAGACATCTTAATTAAAAGAACCAAACAATTCATTTCAAAGTTCCAGGCTGCTCCATTCACAGACACAGGCAGCATCATTCACAGACACAGAAAGCTCCATTCACAGTTCCAGATATCTCCATT
The DNA here is from genome assembly GCF_052327205.1 of Somniosus microcephalus. Lineage (NCBI taxonomy): Eukaryota > Metazoa > Chordata > Chondrichthyes > Squaliformes > Somniosidae > Somniosus > Somniosus microcephalus. The sequence continues at coordinate 1,487,037 of NW_028225186.1, read as the reverse complement.
CACAGACTCAGACAGCTCAATTCACAGACCCAGACAAGTCATTTCGCAGACCCAGATAGCTCCATTCACAACTCAGAGAGATCCCTTCACAGACCCAGACAGTTCTTTTCACAGATTTAGAAAGCTCCATTCACAGACTCAGACAGCGCATTTCACAATCTCGGACAGCTCCATTGACAGCCTCAGAAAGCTCCATTGCCAGGCTCACAAACATATTTTCAGAGACTAAGATATCTCCATTCACAGACTCACAAGGCTCATTAACAGACCCAGACAGCTTCAGTCACAGACCCAGAAAGCTCCAATCAGAGACTCAGACAGCGCATTTCTCAGCCCCAACAGCTCCATTCGCGGACACGGAAAGAGCATTTCACAGACCCAGACAGCTCCATTCCCAGAATCAGAAAGCTCATTCCAAGGTCCCAGACAGCTAAGCTCACAGACTCAGACAGCTCCATTCACAGTCCCAGAGATCTCCATTCACAGACTCAGAAAGCTGATTTCACAGAACCAGACAGCTCCAATCACAGACCCAGAAATCTCAATTCAGATACCCAGACAGAACCATTTACACTCAGAAAGCTCATTTCACAGACCCAAACAGCTCCATCCACAGACCCAGACAGAACCGTATACAGCCTCAAAAAGCTCCTTTCACAGAACCGGGCAGCTCAATTCACAGTCTCAGGAAGCTCTTTTTACAGGTCCAGACAGCTCGAATCAGAGACTCAGACACCTCCATTCACAGACCCAGACAGCACTATTCACAGACTCAGACAGCTCCATTCAGAGACCCAGGCAAAGCATTTAACAGACAAAGACAGCTCTATTCAAAGGACAAGACAGCTCCATTCATAATCACAGAAAACTCAGTTCGCAAACGCAGATATCTCCATTCACAGACCAAAACAGCTCCATTCACATACACAGACAGCTCAATTCAAAGACCCAGACAGCTCATTACACAGACCTAGACAGCTCCATTCACAGACCCAGACAGCTCCAGTCACTGTCCCAGACAGCACCATATAGGGACCCAGACAACTCAATTCAAAGACGCAGATAACTCATTCCACAGATGCAGACTGCTCATTCTCAGACACAGACAGCTCCTTTCAAAGTCTCAGAAAGATCCATTCACAGATCCAGACAGCTCCAATCACAGACCCAGGCAACTAATTTCACAGACACAGACAGCTCCATTCACTGACCCAAACATCTCAATTCAGATATCCAGACAGCACAATACACACACAGAAAGCTCATTTCACATACACAGACAGCTCCATTCACAGACGCAGACAGCACCATATACAGCCTCAGCAAGCTCTTTCTCAGATCGGGCAGCTCCATTCAAAGTCTCAGAAAGCTCATCTTACAGATCCTGATAGATCGATTTCCAGACACAAATATCTCAATTCACAGACCAAGACAGCACCATATCCAGACTAAGAAAGCTCATTTCACAGACACAGACAGCTCCAGTCAAATACCCAGACATCTCCATTAACAGTCTCAGAGAGCCATTTTTACAGACACAGACAGCTACAGTCACAGACCCAGACATCGCCATTCACAGACATAGACAGCTTCATTCACAGACTCAGAAAGCTACATTCACCGATCCAGACAGCACAATTCACAGTCCCAGACAAATCATTTCACAGACTAAGACATCTCCATTCACTAATAAAGACAGCTCAATTGACGGACCCAGACAGCGCCATTCACAGACACAGACACGGACAAATCATTTTATAAACACAGACATCTCCATTCACAGACCCAGACGTCTCAATTCAAAGACACTGGCAGCACATTTCACAGACCCAGGCAGCGCCATTGACACACACAGACAAATCATTTCACAGGCTCAGACAGCTCCATTCATAGACACAGACATCTCAATTCACAGTATCTTGAAGCTCATTTCACAGAAACAGAAAGCTCCAATCACATACCCAGACATCTCAATTGAAAGACACAGGGAACTAATTTCACAGACCAAGACAGCTTCATTCACAGACACAGACAGCTCCATTCACAGACCCAGACAGCGCCATTCACAGACAAAGACAACTCATTTCATAGACTCAGACAGATCCAATCACACACACATATATCTCAATTCATAGAATCTTGAAGCTCATTTCACAGACTCAGACAGCTCCACTAACAGACCCAGACATCTCAATTCAAAGGGACAGATAGCTCATTTCACAGACTCAGGCAGCTCCATTCACAGACCCAGACAACTCATTTCACAGACCGAGACAGCTGCATTCACAGAACAGCACATCTCAATTCAAAGTCCCAGACAGCTCATTTCATAGACACAGACTGCTGCATTCAAATACCCGCAGCTCCGTATTAGACTCTGAAAACTCCGTTCACAGACTCGGAGAGCTTCATTCACAGAACAAGAGAGCTCCATTCACAGTCCCAGTCAGCACGATTCACAGACTCAGACAACTCATTTCACAGACTCAGACAGCTCCATTCACAGACACAGACAGCGTCATTCACAGACACAGAAAGCTCCATTCACAGATCCAGAAAGCTCCATTCACAGATCCAGACAAGTCATTTCCCAGACCCAGACAGCTCCATTCACACACTCAGAGAGCCCCATTCACAGAACGGGACAGCTCTTTTCATAGATTTAGAAAGCTCCATTCACAGACTCAGACAGCTCCATTCACAGACCCAGACAGCACCATATACAGACCCAGACAACACATTTCACAGACTCAGATGGTGCCATTCACAGAACAAGTAAACTAAAATCAAAGGCGCAGACAACACATTTCATAGAACCAGACAGCTCCATTCGGAGACTCAGAAAGCTCCATCCATAAACCCAGACCACTCATTTCACAGACACATACAGCTGCATGCACAGACCCAGACATCGCAAATCAGATACCCAGACAGCAACATGCACTCAGAAAGCTAATTCCACCGACCCAGACATCTCCATTCACAGACACAGTGATAACCATATACATGCTCAGAAAGATCATTTCAAGACTCAGACAGCTCCATTGACAGTCTCGGAAAGCTCATTTCACAGACCCAGACAGCTCGATTCACAAACTCAGACATCTCCTTTCACAGGCCCAGACCGCACCATACACAGGCTCTGAAAGCTCATTTCACAGACACAGACAGCTACAGCCAAAGAACCAGACAGCTCCATTCACAGTCTCAGAGAGCTCTTTTCACAGACACAGACAGCTCCACTCACACACCCAGAGCGCTCCATTCACAGGCACAGACAGCTCCACTCACAGACTCAGAAATCTCCATTCACAAATCCAGACAGCTCTATTTACAGTCGTTCCAATCAACTGATTTCACAGATTCAGACATCTCCATTAACAGAACAAGACTGCTCCATTCAAGGACCCAGACAGCTCCATTCACAGACAGAGACATCTACTTTCAAAGATTCAGATATTTCCTTCACAGACCCAGACATCTCAATTGAAAGACCATGATAGCTCATTTCTCAGCCCCAGACAGCGCCATTCCCAGATCCAGACTGGTCCATTCACAGACACAGACAGCACCAAATACAGGCAACTCAGTTCACAGATCCAGACAGCTCCATTCACAGGCCCAGACAACTCATTTCACAGACAGGGGCAGCTGCATTCACATAACCGGACATCTCAATTCAAAGACGCAGACAACTCATCCCATAGACACAGAATTCACATACACACAGCTCCATGTTAGAATCAGAAAGCTCCATTCAAAGACTCAGACAGCTCCATTCACAGAACAAGACAGCTTCATTCACAGTCCCAGTCAGCTCAATTTAATGACCCAGATAACTCATTACAAAGTGCCAGACTGCTCCATTCACAGACACAGACAGCATCATTCACAGACTCAGAAAGCTTCATTCACAGATCCAGAAAGCTCCATTCACAGACCCAGACAAGTGATTTCCCAGACAGAGACAGCTTCATTCACACACTCTGAGAGCTCCATTCAGAGACCCAGAGAGCTCTTTTCACAGATTTAGAAAGCTCCATTCACAGACTCAGATAGCTCCCTTCACAGGACAAGACAGCTCCATTCACAGTCCCAGTCAGCTCAATTCACAGACCGAGACAACTTATTTCGCAGACTCAGAGAGCTCCATTCAGAGACCCAGACAGTTCTTTTCACAGATTTAGAAATCTCCATTCACAGACACAGGCAACGCATTTCACAAACTCGGACAGCTCCATTCACAGCCTCAGATAGCTCAATTCACAGACTCACAAACATCTTTTCAGAGACTAAGACATCTCCATTCACAGACACACAAGGCTCGTTTAACAGGCCCAGACAGCTCCATTCTCAGACCCAGGCAGCTCCAATCAGAGACACAGACAACGCTTTTCACAGCCTCAATAGCTCCATTCACGGACACAGAAAGAGAATTTCACAGACCCAGACAGCTCCATTCACAGATACAGGAAGCTCATTTCACGGACAAATACAGCTAAATTCACAGACTCAGACAGCTCCATCCACAGAACCAGACAGCTCCATTCATAGACTCAGAAACATCATTTCACAGACCCAGACAGCTCCATTCGCAGTCACAGACAACATATTCCACAGTCCTAGACATCTCCATTCAAAGACTCAGACAGCTGCATCCACAAACTCAGGCAGCTTGTCATGAATCTTATCATTCATGAAGAAATGACTCGTTAACTAACACTGGGCGGACAAGCTGGTGGTGCCGTCCAAGTGGTATAAATACTCGGGCGCGGGCACAGCTTGCCCAGGAAGTTTTTGTAACCAGGAAATAGGGATGTAACTAGAATATCATGGTTGTGAAACAGTTGATAAAAGCCATGTTTTATACTCAACCAAGTGCTCAGTCAGCTTTTTACGTCATAGCTCATTTCACAGACACAGACATCTCCATTGACTGATTCGGACAGCTCCATTCACAGACACAGACATCGCCATTCAAAGACACAAACAGCTCCATTCACAGACCCAGACAACTCATTTCACATTTCTGATATCTGCATTCACAGACCAAGACAGATCAAATCACTGTCCCAGACAGCTCCATTCACAGAAACCGACAACTAATTTCACAGACTCAGACAGCCCCATTCACAGACCCAGACATCTCAGTTCAAAGACCCAGACAGCTATTTTCACAAACCCAGACAGCTCCATTCACAGACTGAGATAGCTCCATTTACAGACCCTGACAGCACCATATACAGACGCAGACAACACATTTCACAGACTCAGACGGTTCCATTTACAGACCCAGAAATCTGAATTCAAATACGCAGACAACTGATTTCATAGAACCAGACAGGTCCATTCTTAGACACAGACAGCTCCATTCAGAGACTCAGAAAGCTCCATTCATAGACCCAGACAAATCATTTCACAGACACAGGCAGCTCCATGCACAGACCCAGACATCTCAAATCAGAGAACCAGACAACACCATACACTCTGAAAGCTCATTCCACAGACCCAGATATCTCCATTCACCGACCCAGACAGCACCATATACACACTAAGAAAGATCATTTCACAGACTCAGGCAGCTCCATTCACAGACTCAGTCATCTCCATTCACAGACTCTGAAAGCACATTTCACACACACAGACAGCTACAGTCAAAGAACGAGACAGCTCCATTCACAGTCTCAGAGAGCTCTTTTCCCAAACACAGACAGCTCCGCTCACAGACCCAGACCGCCCCATTCACAGGCACAGACAGCTCCACTCACAGACTCAGAAATCTCCATTCACAAAACCAGACAGCTCCATTCACATTCGTCCCAATCAAATCATTTCACAGACTCAGACATCTCCATTAACTGAACAATGCAGCTCCATTCAAGGACCCAGACAGCTCCATTCACAGACCCAGACAACTACTTTCAAAGACCCAGACATCTGCCTTCACAGACGCAGATATCTCAATTGAACTACCCTGACTGCTCATTTCTCAGCCCCAGACAGCCCCATTCCCAGATCCAAACAGGTCCATTCACAGACAGAGACAGCAGCAAATGCATACCCAGGCAACTCATTTCACAGATCCAGACAGCTCCATTCAAAGACTCAGACAGCTCCATTTACAGGCCCAGACAAATCTTTTCACATGTCAGACATCTCCATTCACAGACCAAGAGAGCTACAATCAGTGACCCAGACAGCTCCATTCAAAGACACAGACACAGACAACTAATTTCACAGACACATACAGACCCATTCACAGACACAGACATCTCAATAAAATGACCCAGAAAGCTCTTTTCACAGACACAGACAGCTCCATTCAAAGACCCAGATAGCTCCATTCAAAGATCCGGACAGCAAAATATACAGACCCAGAAAACACATTTCACAGACTCAGACAGATCCATTCAAAAACCCAGATATCTCAATTCAGATACATAGACAGCACAATACACTCTCAGAAAACTCTTTTCACAGGCCGAGACAGCTCCATTCAAAGACCCAGACAGCTCCATTCACAGGCCCAGACAGCAACACGTACGGACCCAGACAACTCATTACATAGACCCAGACAGCTCCATTCTCAGACACAGACAGCTCCATTCAGAGACTCAGAAAGCTCCATTCACAGACCCAGACATCTCATTTCAGGTACGCAAACAGTACCATACACAGACTCAGAAAGCTCATTTCACAGATACAGCCAGCTCCAGTCAAAGACACAGAAAGCTCCATTCACAGTCTCAGAGAGCTCTTTTCAGAGACCCAGACAGCTCCTTTCACAGAACAGACAGCACAATTCACAGGCCCGGAAAGCTCCTTTCACAAATCCAGACAGCCCCATTCACAGTCCCAGACAACTCATATCACAGATTCAGACATCTCCATCCACAGACCAAGACAGCTCCATTCACGGACACAGACAGCTCCATTCACAGACACAGACATCTCCATTGAATGAGCCTGACAGCTCATTTCACAGCCCCAGACAGTGCCATTCACAGACCCAGACAGGGCGATTCACAGACACAGACAGCACCATATACAGACCCAGACAACTCATTTCACAGACTCATACAGCTCCATTCACAGACCCAGACATCTCAATTCGAAGACCCAGAGAACATATTTCACAGACCCAGACAGCTCCAATCACAGACAAAGACAGCTCCATTCACAGACACAGAATGCTCCATTGACAGATCCAGACAGCTCCACTCATAGACACAGAAAAATCATTTCACAGACAATGACAACTCCGTTCACAGACCCAGACATCACAGGTCAAAGACAGACATCACATTTCATAGAGATCCTAGACAGCTCCATTCACAGACACAGACCGCTCCATGCACAGACCAAGACAACTCATTTCACAGACAAAGACAGCTCCATTCACAGAACCGAACATCTAAATTAAAAGACCCAGACAGCTCATTACATAGAAACAGACAACCCCATTCACAGATTCAGAAAGCTGCATTCACAGACTCAGACAACTCCATTCACAGCCCAACACAGCTCCATTCAAAGAACAAGACTGCTCCATTCCCAGTCCCAGACAGCTGAATTCACAAACCCTGACAAATCATTTCACAGACCCAGGCAGCTCCATTCACAGACCCAGCCAGGTCTATACACAGATCCAGGCATCTCCATTCACAGATCAAGACAACAAATTTCCCAGAACCAGACAGCTTATTTCACAGACTCAGACAGCTCCAAACCCAGACCCAGACAGCACCAAATACAGACTCAGATAGCTCAATTCACAGACCACGGCAGCTCCATTAACAATCTCAGAAAGCTCTATTCACAGACCGAGACAGCTCCATTCACAGAACCCGACAACTCCATTCACAGGCCCAGACAAAAACATATACGGACCAAAACGACCCATTTCATAAACCCAGACAGCTCCTTTCTCAGACACAGACAGCTCCATTCAGAGACTCAGAAAGCTCCATTCACAGATCCAGAAAGCTCCATTCAATGACCCAGACAACTCATTTCACAGACACAGACAGCTCCATTCACAGACCCAGACATCTCAATTCAGATACCCAGATAGCACCATACACAGACTCAGAAAGCTCATTTCACAGATACAGAGAGCTCCATTCACAGACACAGAGAGAACCATACACAGACTCAGAAACCTCATTTCACAGACCCAGATAGCTCCATCCATAGATGCAGAAAACTCATTTGCCAAACCCAGACTGCTACATTCACGGACCCAGGCAGCTCCATTCACAGAGTCAGAAAGCTAATTTCACGGACTCAGACAGCTCAATTCACAGAAAGAGACAGCTCCTTTCACAGTCCAGGCAGCTCGTTACAGAGATTGGAATGCTCCACTCACAGATTCAGAAAGCTCATTTCACAAACTCAGACAGCCCCATTCACAGACTCAGACAGCTGCATTCACAGATGCACAAACATCATTTAACAGACCCAGACAGTTCCATTCACAGACTCAGAAAGAGCATTTCACAGACCCAGACAGCTGCATTCACAGACTCAGAGAGCTCCATTCACAGTCGCAGAAAGCTCCATTCACAGACTCAGAAAGCTAATTTCACAGAACCAGACAGCTGCATTCACAGATAAGAAAGCTCAATTCACAGACCCAGAGAGCTCCATTCACAGATGCTTTAAGCTCATTTCATAGATCTAAACAGATCCATTCACAGACTCAGACAGCTCATTTCACAGACGCAGACATCTCCATTCACAGACGCAGACATCTCCATTCACAGACCCAGACATCTCCATTCACAGACGCAGACATCTCCATTCACAGACCCAGACAGGTCCATTCAAGGACTCAGACAACTAATTTCACAGACTGAGACAGCTCCATTCACAGTCACAGACAGATCAATTCAAAGACCCAGAGAGCTCATTTCACAGACACAGACAGCTCCATTCTGGGACCCAGAAAGCTCCATTCACATTCCCAGACCGCCCCATATAGAGACCCAAAAAAACATTTCACAGACTCAGACACGTCCATTCACAGACCCAGAATTCACAATTTCAAGACCCAGACAACACTTTTGACAGACCCGGCTCTATTCACAAACACAGACTGCTCCATTCACAGACTCAGAAAGCTTCATTCACAGATGCAGACAGCTCCATTCACAGACACTTAATGCTCCATTCACAGACTCAGAAACATCCATTCGCAGATCCAGACAGCTCCATTCACCGATCCAGACAACTCATTTCACAGACACAGACATCTGCATTCAGAGACACAGACGTCACAATTCAAAGACACTGACAGCTCATTTCAGAGACCCAGACAGCGCCATTCACAGGCCCAGACAGCACCAATCACAGACCCAGACGGCACCATATACAGACACAAACAACTCAGTTCACAGACTCAGATATCTCCATTCACAGACACAGACATCTCAATTCATATTATCACAACGCTCATTTCTCTGACCCAGACAGGTTCATTCAAAGATTCAGAAAGCTAATTTCACAGTACCACACAGCTCCATTCACATATTCAGAATGCTGATTTCATATACCTAGACAGCTCCATTCACAGACTCAGAGAGCTCCATTCACAGACCCAGACAACGCCGTTCACAGACAAAGAGAGCTCCATTCAAAGAATCAGACAGCTCCATGCATAGACCCAGACAACTCATTTCACAGACACAGATATCTCCATTCACAGACCAAGACAGCTCCATTCACAGATCCAGACAGCTCAATTCAAAAACCCAGTCAGCTCATGACACAGACCAAGACAGCTCCATTCACAGGCACAGACAGCTCCATTCACAGACCCAGACAGCAACATATACAGACATAGAAAACTAATTTCAGAGGCACAGACAGCTCCATTAATGTAATGTTATCTTAGTAATTACGAGTCTCCCAAGCAGTTGTAGTGGAGTGCCATTTATTCAGTCCTGACTCTGTGTCTCGTAGTACAGCACCTCAAGCATGGCCAAGATGGCGTCGGATCCCGCCCCCGGATCTGACGTCAGCCGTCAACCAGCTGTCAATCAAAACCCGCTGTCTTTACGACAGCTACGGTTATCCGTACAATTAACAAACTCAGACATCTCCATTCACAGACCCAGACAGAACGATTCACAGACTCGGACAGCTACTTGCACAGACCCAGACAATGCATTTCACCGAAATAGACAGCTCCATTCAAAGAATCAGATAGTCCATTCATAGACCCAGACAACTCATTTCACAGACTCAGATATCTCCATTCACAGAACAAGACAGCTCCATTCACTGACCCAGACAGCTCCATTCACAGACCCAGACTGTACTGCCTTCCTTTAGGAATTTATGTTAGTTTTCAAGTTAATTCAGGGGTTTAATTAATTTCGGTCGATTCCCAATGTGTGCCACCACCTAGTGGATATTTGGTACCTAGCAAGTGCAGTAAAGTGCCGTAAAGTAAAGTGATGTAAATTAAATTGCTGTAGATTACAAGACATGCAGCTGGACACATGGTGTTGCAAGTTATTATCCTGTTACGTTTCGGCCTTGGACACTATTTGTCTGTAAGTACTTGAGAATGTTATAGATGATTAGTGTACGCTATATTTTGTAGAAAATGTTTAATTTGTAACCTTTCTCTGTAAGCAAACCTACACAGCTAGCTGTGAATTGCTCGCTATCTGTATCTAACTAGTCAGCTTGTAGCTGTATTTTGATGCACTATGTACAGGGCTAATTTAAAGTGAATGTAATAGAATGCTTCTCAGTTTGCTAAATGAATATTCACAGTAAGCTGTGTTTTCACGTGTTTTGGTAAGTTACATGCCAAATGTACTGTGTAGCTCATGCTCACCTAAATTTGTGTATGCATATCAGTTATGTGCTTGTTTACTAATGTATGCTTCCACTTCTGTATTGTATTTCAGTTTCACAATAAGAATCTTTCAGTAAAGTTTACAAGAAAAGTCAAGCCTTGTGATTTTTATAGGAAGATATCAAGTTGTTAGCTACCTGTCAACTCTGCATAGGAATGCGCTGCAAGGACAGTATAGTGAAAAGACAACAGCACAGCGGGCTCAAGCACAAGAAAATACCACTCAGCTACCATGAGTCTACGCTCAGGAAGGCAATGGGGCAGAAATTCGGGTCGGGGGCTTGCCGCGCGTGCAAGCCCCCGATCTGCACTTACCCGACGCGCCTGCCGTTCACCTCCAGGGACGCCTGGAATTCCTTTTTGAAAGAGTAGAATCCCGGGCAGCGTTTGACGTCACGCTGCCCAGGAGTGCAGCCAGCGCGAAGCCTGTTGCGCGCTGTGCAAGTGAGACACGCCCCTTGAGGTCTCATTGTAACAGGACACGCCCCCAATGTTTCTAAGCAGCTGCAGAGAACTTTGTAGTTACACAGCTGCAGGGAAAGTAAGTTATCTGCTATTTTATGAATGTGTTGTGAACTTTTATCAAATTTTAAAAACATTTAAATTATTTTGATGACTCTTAGATTGATGTAAAGAGAATTGAAGCTATTTAAGCATTTTTTAAAGCCTTGAAAACATTCTATTAATTCTTTTCAGTTAATTAGCAAAGTGAAATGGCTGGAATGAGCACATTTCATGTGATTAAAAGAACTCAGGACTTCACTGATGATGACCTCAGCAATCTCCTCAACGAGGTGGAGGCGAGGCGCCTGCGCATCATGGGGAATGACCAGTCGAGAACTTAGCATAAAGGTCAGATGGCAGCGTGGTCGGAAGTTGCACAAGCTGTCAGCGCGACCTCCACCATTCCACGTACAGCGGAACAATGTCACAAGAAATTCAGTGACTTGCTGCGATCTGTCAGGGTTTGTACAGTTATTACTAAAGTGTACTGTAACATTGCTTAGAATTTAAGTTAGCCAGATTTCAAAAGGCTTTCTCAATGCATTTACTGCTGTCAATTTACATCTTGGTAAAGTCACCTGAGGTAGCAATAAAACTTTATGGCTTTGGGGCCAGCTCAGGGATACCGACTGTTCTCTTATCTTGATTCCATTGCTTGGAGCTGTAAAACTTCAATCAAAGATGTAAAGAAACACCCCACCCAGTCTTCAAAGCCTTCGCTCTCCATGTCAGACATGCAGCTGTGTGATTCTCTTATTTCTGGTGTAATTTCAGACTGAAAGTGCTCACAACTCCAGGGAACGCACACTCACAGGCGGTGGTGTTGCCATGCTGTGGGTTTTGACTGAACATGAGGAACGGGTCCAGCAGATGCACGAATTTGCTAGCAATCGCCCCGTGGATGATTCTGAAACAGACATTGCTGACCCTCAATGTGAGTTGGCCTGGCCAGCTATATGTTAAAGAAGGTTAGGTGTGTGCTGAATATCTGTGATGTGGCACATCGTGCTTTACCTTAACAAATGTTTTCTGCTTCCTTCCCACAGCTGGACAGAGTACCTCTCACACACGGGATGAGCAGTGCGTGGAGTCAGCAGCCACAGAGGACATTGGGGAAGGTTTTTCTGATGCAATGGCAGCAGTTACTGAGGTGGCTGAGTTGGCTGAGGAACAGCAGCAACCTGTCCTATGTCAGCAAGTGCAGCAGGAGTGTATAGACCCTGTGTCGCTGCCCACTATCTCACCATCTCATGGCCCTTGTGGCTCTGTGCTAGTCACTGATGACTGTAGCTCCACAGGCAGACACCATATTGACACTTCAGTGCAGGTGGGAGGGGCAGAAGTACAGCAGCACCTACAAGATGAGCAGCAAGATATTGCAGGTTTCAGGCATTGCTGAGCTCTCTCACTGAGAAGGAAGTAAACGCTAGAGACTCTATCAGGCAGGGAATGGAGAATATTGGCATTACACTAAATCAGATGTCATCGCAGTTTGTGGTGCTTAATGATAATTATCTTAATCAGATATCATCGCAGTTGGTGATGCTTAATGATAATTCTCTTAATCAGATATCGCAGTTGGTGATGCTTAATGAAACTGTGATTGCACTAGTTAATTCGCTTGTATCTATCACTACTGGCATAACGCTGACTCCAGCACAAATGCCCTCCCCAGGTCACAGTGCAGAGCCACTTTGGTCCCAGGAGCCAGCAGCTGCGCCAGTCATGATGCAGGGCAGCGTAGAATTGCCTCAGCAACAACCCTTTCCTCAAGCCGCTGCTGAAGAGCAGGAACAATCTGACAGGGCCCTTGCAAATAGATCTGGAGGGCTCCGGTCACGGGTAGTGAAAAGGCGCAGGAAACGTTAGAGTGTCACCTTCAGCTCACTCCGCCACCTTCAACCCTCAGTCACACAGGCCAGTTGGCAAATCGTTAAATAGTTATATTTTTCACTTTATTTAAATGTTAAATGTTTTCTTACATATTTAAATTCAAGTGTTTATTTATGAAGGAAAGGATAGGTAACCTTATCGTTTCAGCAGTACACCCAGTAATCAACGTTGAAAGAAATTAAACTTTTATTTAACTTCAAAAACTTTTACAACAAATGTTACAAAATTGTAAAATAGCTAGTTTGCACTTTGAATGTCTGCATTGCAGAAAGAAAGTGAAAATTACTGTAAAATGTTTACACTTTCTTTTCTAACAGTCACCATTTTGCACATGTTTCAAAACGTTAAAAGAAGTAGTTAGCATCTTAATATTTGTAATTTCACTAAGAATCAAACACAAATTAGTTAAACCTGTTTACAAAGTGATTTCAAAACTGTTAACGTTAACATTTTTAAATTGCATAAAATATGTCCTTAACATCCTTGAACGAAGAAAGAAAGAGAAGTAAAGACAAACTCTTTCCAAGAACACTTCCTCACTGTTCCTGTCCATAAATTTTTTCAAAGTTCATAACTGTTTCTTAAAATTTACAAGTTATTCACTTTAAATATTGAAACTGAATCAGAAAAGTGTTTGATTATGCAATAAAAGGTCACTGTTTCACTTCAATATGTGACTGCTTCTGTCTTTGCCTTGCGGGGGGAGGGGTAGGTACAGGGCGTAACTACCGCGTGAAAGTGTTGGCTACCAGCAGTTCGCGAGCAGCCTTAGATTCGGTGGCACTTGGCTCCTCACCATGAGGCCTGGCAACATGCACATTGCCATCGCCTTCATCCTCCACTTCAACAGGCAGCTGTTCCTCATTGTTAAGGGTCAGTCCTTCCTGCAGGGCAAGGTTGTGCAAAGCACAACAGGCCAGCACAATACTTGCCACTTTCTGGCGAGAGTACTGCAAGGTCCCCTCTGACCGATCCAGGCACCGGAAGCGTGATTTCAGAACTCCTATTGTCCTCTCCACCACTTGACGTGTAGTCACGTGTGCCTGGTTGTATCTGTCCTGAGCCTCATTATTGGTATTGCGGTAGGGGGTCATCAGCCATGGTTTTAGCGGGTAGCCCTTGTCGCCCAATATCCATGCGGATCCTGTAGGCAATTTGCTGAGAGAATCATACAATTTAGAGTTACGGAGGACGAAGGAGTCATGATTACTTCCCCGGTGTCCTGAATTAACGTTTAGGATCCTCAGGTGCGCATCACATAATATCATTACATTCAATGAATGATACCCCTTCCTGTTAATGAATGTCACAGGTGCATCCTTGGGTGCCTTCAATGCAATATGTGTTTCATCGACGGCCCCAATCACTTTGGGGAATCCAGCAATGCGATGAAATTCTAAGGCCATCTCCTTCTGATGACGAGCGGACAAGTCATACATAATGAAATCAGAAATCCTACGGCAAATGGCTGCTGTGACCTGGTGAATGCAGACCCTCGCAGCATTCTTGGAGATGTTGGTTATGTCACCGGTGCCTGCTTGAAATGATCCACTTGCAAAGAAGTTCAATGCTGTGGTTACCTTCATGTTCACTGACAAGGCAGTGCGGGTCTTCGAGCGTGGCTCCAAGTCTGCCTTCAACATGTCACATAGTCGTCCAAGTGCCTCTTTACTGAAGCGCAGCCGCCTGATACACAACTCCTCGGACAGCATTTCAAATGATCGCCTCTCCCTGTAAACTCTGCGGGGTGGGTAGTTGTTCCTTCTGATCAGGAGACGTTCATGGTTCCTCAATTTTCTACGTTGCTCCCTGGCATTCCTATTTCTTTGAAGCAAATACACAAATAGCATCACGGCAAAATTTCTACAACAGGGCATGTTCCTCGCTCACAGGACTACTCCTCACACAGACGTACCTGTATGGAGTAAATGGAAATAGTTGTTACACTTATTTAAATAAACTGAGTGCCTATAACATCAACTCGGCCTATGACAGGAAGCATGCTTTAACGGCTTGCAAACACATCCTTCCTGCCTGATGAATATCACAGGCCTACATCTTTTTCTAAATTGCAGAAATTCATTATTACATAAATACATTCATCCACGTGCTGAAAGGAATACAAACATAAATGCACATCCTAAATGGAAAATATACAGACACACATACAATCATACATACATACTTACTAAATATTACTGATGACAATTTCATTTTGTAAGCATTTTATTATTTTTAAAACATTAAATTTCACATTTTATAAAAATAAATTCAATGAGGCCTTGGCCACAACCACAATTGCTCCTTCTAACGACAGTACTGAAAACCCGTTTCAAACAAAAAATTTTTTTAAAACTTACCTCAGCCTTTCTTAAAATAACTTTCCTCCCTTTCCCAAACAGAAATTGAGTGACTTTCAGAAGCTCCACGATGACAGACTTCTTCCTCCGTAGCTTCTCGATAGTTCTACTCCTGCTTTTTTCATGTGTAAGTTGTCAGGACTTACCCTCACTGAATCTATGAATGAAATCGACGAAGTTCACTGCACACACGCTGCCTGTGCAGTCGCACGCGCTGTGCCTCTGAACCCCTTCGTTCAGAGGACTGGAAATGCCGGTTTTCCCCACATGCGCTGTGCATGCTGAAAACAGGCATTTCCTCCGGCCAGACACGTGAGTACCCCGACCGTACTCACGCGTTCAGAGAGGAATTACTGGGCCATTATACCATAGAGGACGTCGACCAGCCAACCGAGAAGCATGAGCCTCTTCGAGCAAATGATGCCAAGTCACATTCCTCTAAAGCATCCTCCAGATCATCCCGGCTGTCCAGCAGATCGTCGTCATCGGCAGCTTCTGCAGCCGCCAAAGCACATGCTAAGGCAAAAACTGACCAGGCTCAATTGTCCTTCGCTGAAAAAGAAGCTAGTGTGATGAAACAGGGAGCTGACCTCGACGCTAGTGTGATGAAGCAGAGAGCTGACCTCGACTCCAGTCTCCACATTATCCAAAGCCAGAGAGCTGCTGCTTCCGCTGAAGCTGCAGCTGCAGCTTATGAAGAAGGTGAGGAGAATGAAGGTGGGAAGCACAGCTATGAACGATATGTTCTAGATTAGCCCCTCAGTCAAGTGCAATGTACAAGTGAGAATGTCCAACAACACTCCAAATTGTTCTTCAAGGAAGCATCATCGAAACACAAGCCAGCAGACGCATAAGAGAACATAAGAAATAAGAGCAGGAGTAGGCCAATCGGCCCCTCGAGCCTGCTCCACCATTCAATAAGATCATGGCTGATCTGATCCTAACCGCCAATCTACTATCACAGAACCATCTCCTGAATCTAACAGAATTAGACACACAAAATAGGAGCAGGATCAGGCTACACGGCCCCTGGGCCCGCTCCGCTAACTACAGGGCCATGACCGATCTGAACCTAGACTCATGTCCAAATTCCTGCCCGCTCCCCGTAACACTTAATTCCCTTTACTTCTAGGAAACTGTCTATTTCTGGTTTAAATTATGTAATGATGTAGCTTCTACAGCTTTTTGGGGCAGCATATTCCATGGACCTACCACCCTCTGAGTGAAGTAGTTCCTCCTCATCTGAATTTTGAAAGAGCAGCCCCTTATTCTAAGACTATGCCCACTAGTTCTAGTTTCACCCATCATCGGGAACATCCTCCCCGCATCCAACCGATCCAACCCCTTCACAATCTTATATATTTCAATAAGATTGCCTCTCATTCTTCTGAACTCCAATGAGCAGAGCCCCAATCTACTCAACCTTTCCTCATATGTCCATCCCCTCATCCCCGGGATTAACCGAGTGAACCTTCTTTGTACTGACTCGAGAGCAAGTATGCCTTTTCTTAAGTATGGACACCAAAACTGTATGCAGCATTCCAGGTGCGGTCTCACCAATACCTTGTACAAATGAAGCAATACGTCCCTATTTTCATATTCTAGCCCCCTAGCAATAAAATCCAACATTCCATTGGCCTTCTTAATCACTTGCTGCACCGGCATACTAAACTTTTGAGTTTCGTGCACCAGGACCGCCAGATCCCTTTGTACTTCAGTACTTTCCAGTTTCATGCCATTAAGACCATAACTTGCTCTACGATTTTTCCTGACAAAGTGCATAACCTCACACTTTCCGGTATTGTATTCCATCTCCCAAATCTCTGCCCACTTACTTTGCCTGTCTATGTCCGCTTGCAGGTTTTTTATGTCCTCCTCACTCACTACTTTCTCTGCCATCTTAGTGTCATCTGCAAACTTTGATATGTTTCACTCGGTCCCCTCCTCCAAATAGTTAATATAGATTGTAAAGAGTTGGGGACCCAGCACTGACCCCTGCGGAACACCACTAGTTACTGATTGCCAGTCTGAGAATGAACCATTATCCCAAATCTCTGCCTACTATTAGATAGCCAATCCTCTATCCATGCCAGAATATTACCCCCAATCCCGTGATTTTTTATCTTAAGCAATAATCTTTTGTGTGGCACCTTGTCTAATGCCTTTTGGAAGTCTAAGTACATTACGTCCACTGGTTCCCCTTTATCCACCCTATATGTTACTTCCTCAAAGAACTCCAGCAAATTTGTCAAACATGACTTCCTCTTCATAAAACCATGCTGACTTTGTCCTATTAAATTATGTTTATCCAAATGTCCTGTTACTGTGTCCTTAATAATGGACTCCAAAATTTTACCTACCACAAACGTTTGGCTAACTGGTCTATAGTTTCCAGCCTTCTGTGTACTGCCCTTTTTAAATAAGAGTTTTACATTAGCAGTTTTCCAGTCTGCCGGGACCATTGCTGAGTCCAGGGAGTTTTAGAAAATTATTACCAATGCATCCACAATCCCTACCGCCACTTCCCTCAAGGCCCTAGGATGTAATCTATCAGATCCAGGTGATTTATCCGCCTTGAGTCCCATTATTTTACCGAGTACCACTTCCTTAGTGATTTTGATCGTGTTTAGCTCCTCCCCCCATAGCCCCCTGTTTGTCCAGTGTTGGGATATTCTTAGTGTCCTCTACTGTAAAGACTGATACAAAATATTCATTCAGTGTTTTTGCCATCTCCATATTTCCCACCATTAATTTCCCGGTCTCATCCTCTAAGGGACCAACATTTACTTTAGCCACCCTTTTTCTTCTTATATAAATATAAAAACACTTACTATCTGTTTTTATATTTTTTGCTAATTTACTTTCATATTTTATCTTCCCTTTCTTAATCAATCTTTTTATTATTTTTTGCTGTTTTTTAAAGTTTTCCCAATCCTCTATCCTCCCACTAGATTTGGCTACCTTATATGCTCTTGTTTTTAGTCGAATACTATCCTTAATTTCTTTACTTAGCCACGGATGGCTGTCTTTTCTTTTACAACCTTTTCTTCTCAGTGGAATATATATTTTTTGGAAGTTGCAAAATAACTCCTTAAATGTACACCACTGATCATGTATCGTCTTACCCTTAATCTATTTTCCCAATCCACTCTACTCAATTCCGCTCTCATACCTTCATAGTCTCCTTTATTCAAGCTTAGCACGCTTGTTTGAGATCCAACCTTCTCACCCTCTAATTGAATATGGAATTCAACCATGTTATGGTCACTCATTCCAAGGGGATCCTTTACTAGGACATTTTTAATTAATCCTGTCTCGTTACAAAGGACCAGATCTAAGGTTGCTTGCCCCCTGGTCGGTTCATTACATACTGCTCAAGAAACCCATCCCTAATACATTCAATGAACTGATCCTCAAGGCAGCCCTGCCCAATTTGATTTGTCCAATTAATATGATAGTTAAAATCCCTCATAATTACAGATGTTCCCTTATTACAAGCCTCAACTATTTCCTAATTGATACTCCGTCCAACAGAGTTGCAACTGTTCGGAGGCCTATAGACTACGCCCACTCGTGTTTTTTTCCCCTTATTATTCCTTATCTCCACCCAAACTGTTTCATTATCCTGATCTATTGACCCAAAAGCAATTCTCTGTATTGCAGCGATTCCTTCCTTTATTTACATAGCCACCCCACCTCCCTTTCCTTCCTGCCTGTCATTCCTCATCGTTAAATAACCTGCAGCCATGTTTCTGTAATGGCCACAAGATCATACCCATATGTAGTGATTTGTGCCATTAACTCGTCTATTTTGTTATGAATGCTACGTGCATTCAGATAGAGAACTTTCAGATATGTTTTGTGACACTTAGTTCCTGCTTTTGCCCTTTTTATTACTTTACCTTTTACTCCATACCTTCTGCCCCTTCCTGACACGCTCTGGTTTTTCATTTCCCCACTGCTACCTAAGTGTATGCTCTTCTCTGTTGTCATTTTTATTATTTGATCTCTTGGAACCTCCCCCCCACTAGGTAATTTAAGACCCTCTCTACAGCCCTAGTTATATGATTCGCCAGGACTCTAGTCCCAGCACTGGCCAAGTGAAGCCCGCCCCAACGGAACAGCTCCCTCCTGCCCCAGTACTGGTGCCAGTGTCCCAGGAAGCACAACCCATTTCTCCCACACCAGTCTTTGAGCCACGCATTTAACTCTCTAATTTTATTTGTCCTAGCCAAATTCGCTCGTGTTACCCTTCAGGTTCTGTTTTTTAATTTGACCCCTAGCTGCTCATACTCCTTTAACAGAACCGGCTTCCTAGTCCTATCTACGTCGTTTGTATCAACATGGACCACGACAACTGGGTCCACCCCCTCACACTGCAAGTTTATTTCCAGCCCAGAGGAGATGTCCTTAACCCTGGCACCGGGTAGGCAACACAGCCTTCGGGAATCTCGCTCTCGGCTGCAGAGAACTCTATCTATCCCCCTAATAATATTACCCCCTACCACTACAACATTTCTATTTACTCCCCACTGTTGAATGGCCCCCCGTTCCACGGTGCTGTGGCCAGGTTGCTCGTCCTCGCTTCAGTCCCTGCTCCCGTCCCCACAGGGAGGAAATACCTCGAACCTGTTGGACAAGAGCAAGGGCTGCGGCTCCTCCAACACTACCTCCTGGATCCCCGTACCTGCCTCACTCGTAGCCACAGCGTCCTGTCCCTGACCATGGGCTATATCTGAATTAATTAACTTCATAGGTGTGACCACCTCCTGAAACACAGAATCCAGGTACTTCTCCCCCTCCCTGATGTGTCGCAGTGTCTGAAGCTCAGACTCCAGCTCATCAACACGGAGCTGGAGTTCCTGTAGCAGCAGACAATAGTCACAGATGTAATCACCGTGAGCCTCAATGGGGTCCACCGGCTCCCACATCTTGCAACAGTAACACATCACTTGCTCCATTCTATGCAATTGATTAAATTTTTTATTGTTAGTTATGGACACCCTCTGCCCAATTATAGATTCTAGTATCCCCTTTTATTATTTGGATTTAAATTAAATCAATCCCTCTAATTACACCAGTTAAATGGTTTACCAGCAGTCACTCTGCACCAGAAAGGCCTTATTAACAACAACCCACAGATTTAAAGTTTGAAAAGAGCAACCAGCACCCCACTTACCCTAACTCACACTTACCCAAACTCACAGCACTCTCTGCTGACTCGCACTCAGTGATTGCTCGGAGTAGGACTGATCTTTTTATACTGTTTGTACAAAAAACATCCAGGTATCTCGACGCAGAACCAGCTACACAGCACAATAACAAACAGCCTGTTTTCGGAGACACTGAGCTTAAAAGAGAAGAAGCAAGTAAGACTTACCTGCAGAGACCTCCACAGCACTCGGCCAATCCAGCCAAGGAGTCCTTACCTGAGCCGCAAATGCACAAGACCTCGCTAGGTATCTCATCCACCGAGAATTGTTAAGTTCAGGTCTTCAAGAATTTGATGACCGTCCTGAAAATTATTGGTCATGGAAAGTGTCCTTCCTGAGTACCACCAAGGGATTGAATCTGTCAGCCAGAGAAGAACTAGATTTGATGAAAAAGTGGCTCGGAGATGATTCGTCAGAACAGGCGAGGAGAATTCGCTCAGCGCACGTCCGCAACCCCACAGCAGGCCTCAACCTGGTTTGGCAACGTCTCGAAGGCTGTTATGGGACACCAGAAGTCATTGAACACGCACTACTTAAGAAGATTGAGGACTTTCCGAAGCTAACCAACAAAGATAATGTCAAGCTTCGAGAACTGGGTGACATTCTCCTCGAACTGGAGTGTGCTAAGGGACAAGGTTACGTGACAGGCCTCTCGTACTTGATAAAGCTCGTGGGGTAACCCCAATAGTGGAAATGCTCCCCTACAACCTTCAAGAGAAATGGATAGCTAAGGGATCCAAGTACAAGGACGAGTACAGAGCGGCATTTCCTCCCTTCACTCTCTTCTCCAGGTTCGTCCAACAACCGGCAAATGTGAGGAATGATTCAAGTTTCACTTTCTCCACCTCCTGCAGTCACGCTCCTTCGAGAACAGAGAAACCCACAAAGCATAGCAACAAAGCCTCTGTGAGCATGCACAAAACAAAGGTTCCAGCCGAACCCTCAGTCAACCAATCCAGTTCTGCTGGGAATAATGTGGATGATCCAGATCGTCAGTGTCCAATACACAAGAAGACCCACCCACTCAAAAAGTGTCGAAGCTTTAGAGGCAAGCCTATTGATGAGCGCAAATTATACCTGAAAGTGAATCGCATCTGCTTCAGGCGTTGTGGGTCGATTCTGCACATGGCAAAAGACTGCAAGGCGACAATCAAGTGCTTCGAGAGCAACATTGAAAAACACATCGCAGCACTGCATCCAGTTCCTTCTTCGACCACCAAGAGTGCTGCTGTTGACAAAGAGGATAGCGGGGAGCAAAGTGAAATCGCATCTTCGTCAGTCACCTCCAAGTGTACAGAGATTTGTGGAAATCCAAGCAGCCCACGCTCATGCTCCAAAATCTGCTTGGTTAAAGCATATCATGCAGGGAGAAAGGAGAAGGCAATCAAGAT
Organism: Somniosus microcephalus; assembly: GCF_052327205.1. Lineage (NCBI taxonomy): Eukaryota > Metazoa > Chordata > Chondrichthyes > Squaliformes > Somniosidae > Somniosus > Somniosus microcephalus. Next base: position 1,464,806 of record NW_028225186.1, on the reverse strand, counting down.
GTATGCAGTGCTTGATGAGTAAAGTAACAAGTCTCTAGCGAAGACAGAATTCTTCAATCTCTTTGAAGTCAAGGCCAGTGCAGCTCCAGACACGCTGAAAACGTGTTCATGGCCAACAGAGACTATGGGTAGGACAGTTGGCAACTTCATGATCGAGTCCATGGATAGGAAACTACAGCTTACCCTCCCCAATTTAATTGAGTGTGACAAGATGCCAGATGATAGGACGGAAATTCCCTCCCCAGAGGTCGCATGCCATCAGCCCCACCTACAGCCAGTTGCCAACAAGATTCCAGCTGTGGACCCGGACGCTCCAATCCTCCTGCTCTTGGGAAGAGACATCTTAAGGGTGCACAAGGTGCATGAGCAAATCAACGGGCCCCACAATGCTCCTTATGTGCAGCGGCTTGACCTGGGATGGGTCCTCATTGGTGGAGCTTGCCTGGGAACAGTCCACAAACCAACGGATGTCAACGTCTATAAAGCAAACGTGCTGCACAACGGTCGCACATCCTTTCTCAGCCCATGTCCAAACAGGGTCCAGGTAAAGGAAGACTACAATGGCATGACGCAGCATCATAGGTCAACCTCCTCTGTCTGTGAGGAAGAGGCAGGCCTCACTGTGAGCATAGACAGCCTAGGATGCTCAGTGTTTGAAAGGTCCAAGGATGATGACAAACCAGCACTATCCATGGATGACAAATCCTTCCAAACCATCATGGATGAGGAGGTTTACCAGGACGATGGACACAGCTGGGTGGCACCCTTACCATTTCGCTCTCCGAGACGCCGTCTTCCGAGCAACAGGGAACAAGCTATGAAGCACCTGTGCTCACTCAGGAGAACACAGCAGAAAAGGCTAGAAATGAAGGGCCATTACATAGAGTTCATGCAGAAGATGCTGGACAACGACCAAGCCTAGCCTGCTCCACCTTTGGAGGAAGGTAATGAACACTGGTACCTGCCAACATTCGGTGTGTATCACCCACAAAAGCCGGACCAGTTATGAGTTGTGTTCGATTCAAGTGCTGAATGTGAAGGAGTGTCTCTGAACGATGTACTCCTCAGCGGCCCAGACTTGAACAACACCTTGTTGGGAGTTCTTTTGCGTTTCAGGAAATAATATGTAGACCTGACAGCAGATGTGCAGCGAATGTTTTGTTGCTTTGTCTTCTGAGAAGACCACAGGGACTATCTCCGCTACCTCTGGCATGAGGACAACGAAATCAACAAGAATGTGGTTGAGTACAGGATGAAGGTCCACGTGTTTGGAAACAGCCCTTCACCTGCTGTGGCCATCTACTGCATTATGCGAGCCGCTCAGAAAGATGATCAAGAATATGGCTCCGATGCAAAGCATTTTGTTGAGAGACAGTTCTATGTTGACGATGGTCTCACCTCGGTTACCACACCTGAAAAAGCAATAGATCTCCTGACATGAACCAGAGAGATGTTGGCAGAGTCCAACCTGAGACTACACAAGGTAGCATCGAACAGTGGACAGGCTATGGAGGCCTTCCCTGCAGAGGACCGTGCTAAGGATCTGAAGGATTTGCACCTGGGAGTGTATCCTCTCCCCCTTCAACGGTGCCTGGGGCTCTCCTGGAACCTGGAAACAAACAGCTTCACATTCCTGCTGTCCCGTGAGGAAAGGCCATTCACACGGAGAGGTGTCCTGTCCACAGTCAACAGTTTGTACGACCCTTTGGGGTTCGTAGCTTCCATAACAATGCAATGAAAAGCATTAGTACGGGAACTCTCATCTGATCAGAGTGAGTGGGATGCTCGGCTCCTCCCAGAAAAAGGAGCAAAATGGAACCTATGGAAGGAGTCCTTGAAGGCTCTCGAAGACCTGCACATAGAGAGGTGCTACATTCCAGTCTCGCTGTCTTCAACACAGAGAAGAGAGCTGTGCATCTTAGACGCTTCCACAGTAGCAATAGGAGCTGTGGCCAACTTGAGAGCAGCTGACACTGACGGGAAATACCATGTTGGATTTGTTATGGGGAAGTCCAAGTTGGCCCCTCGGCCTGCCCACACCATTCCACGTCTCGAACTTTGTGCAGCTGTGCTGGCTGTTCAGCTGTATGAGTTGATCAGAGACGAGATTGACATCGATGTGGGCGCTGTCAAGTTCTTCACGGACAGCAAGATTGTACTTGGTTACATCCACAACTCCACAAGAAGATTTTACGTGTATGTTTCCAACCGGGTGACTCGTATCAGACGATCCACTCACCCTGATCAGTGGTGTTTTCTCTCCACAGACCTGAACCCTGCAGACCATGCTACCTGGTCTATACCAGCAGCACACCGACAGCAAAGCATTTGGTTCTCGGGCCCCTCTTTCCTGTCTCCTGTCAACACAGAGGAGACTCCTGAGTCCAATCTCTTCACCCTTGTGGAGCCTGAAGCTGATACTGATATTCGGCCTGCAGTTATGACTCTGGTCACCAAAGCCTCAGAATCTCAGTTGGGCTCACAACACTTTGAGCGATTCTCAAGCTGGAGAATACTATGTCGAATCACAGCCCGACTCATTCATGTTGCAGCATCCTTCAAGGGGAATTCTGACAATGTAGAATGCAAAGGATGGAAATGTTCTGAAGAAGTACCCAGCAAAAGTGAGCTTTCACAAGCCAAAGGTGTGATCATTCGCTCTGCCCAGCATGATGTCTTCAAGGAGGAACTCAAATGTCTTGAAGAGGGACAGACATTCCTCAAGCAAAGCCCACTTAAGAAGCATAACCCAGTTACAGATGAAGATGTTTTGCTTCGGGTCGGAGGTCGCATATCATCCGCAGACTTGTCAAGAGAAGAAAAGCACCCTCTGATCATCCCACGCACCCATCACATTGCCACACTGCTCGTGAGATACTATCATGAGCAAGTGGCTCACCAAGTACGGCACATAACAGAAGGAGCTATCCGAACAGCCGGATACTGGATAATCGGGAGCAAGCGCCGGGCGGTGCTCTTTACGTGCATGTCTACCAGAGCTGTGCACATTGAGGTGATTGAATCCATTTCAACAGACAGCTTTATCAATGCACTTAGGAAGTTTTTCTCAATCCGTGGTCCAGCCAAACTTCTCCGCCCCGACAGAGGGACGAACTTCGTGTGTGCCTGTAAGGAGTTGGACATCCACATGGACGATGTTGTGCTACGAAGCTACCTCCAAAAGAAAGGATGCACGTGGGTGTTTAACCCCCCGCATTCATCCCACATGGGTGGTTCATGGGAGAGGCTCATCGGTGTTGCCAGGCTTATCTGGACGCTATGCTGCTTCGGACGGGACACACTCATCTCACACACGACGTCTTGAGCACTCTGATGGCTGAAGTCATGGTAATCATGAATGCAAGACCCCTGGTGCCGGTGTCCACCGACCCAGGCATGCCTGCAGTCCTCACCCCAGCGATGCTCCTGACTCAAAAGCTGAGTGCTATTTCAGCCCCCTCTGGAAACTTCGACATGGCTGAGCTGCAAGGGAAGCAGTGGAAGCAAGTCCAGTGACTTGCAGACACTTTTTGGAAGAGATGGAGAGGAGAGTGTTTGTCCACCCTACAGAGCCGTAGGAAATGGACAGAAGACAAGCCAAATGTCAAAGTGGGAGATGTTGTCTTGCTGAAAGACAGCCAAGCACACAGAAATGCATGGCCAGTGGGACTGGTTTTCAAAACTCTGCCCAGCAGGGACAAGAAGGTCCGCAAAGTGGAGGTGAAGATTGTCAAGGAGGGGACTGTCAAAGTGTTTCTGAGCCCAGTCTCAGAGATCGTAGTCCTCCTTTCTGAAGAAACCTAGAGAAAGGATTCTGAGTATGTTTGCAGCCAACGGACGTTTTCTTTCGGTTTTATTTTGTATCTGTAGTGGTACAATGGAATTATACCAAGCGGGGAGTGTGCTGCCTTCCTTTAGGAATGTATGTTAGTTTTCAAGTTCATTCAGTGGTTTAATTAATTTGGGTCATTCCCATTGTCTGCCGCCACCTAGTGGACATCTGGTACCTAGCAATTGCAGTAAAGTGCAGTAAAGTAAAGTGATGTAAAGTAAATTGCTGTAGATCACAAGGCATGCAGCTGGACACATGGTGTTGCAAGTTATTTTCCTGTTACGTTTCGGCCTTGGACACTATTTGTCTGTAAGTATTTGAGAGTGTTATAGATGATAAGTGTACACTTTTTTTGCAGAAAATGTTTAGTTTGTAACCTTTCTCTGTAAGCAAACCTACACAGCTAGCTGTGAATTGCTCGCTCTCTGTATCTAACTTGTCAGCTTGTAGCTGTATTTTGATGCACTATGTACAGGGCTAATTTAAAGTGAATGTAAGAGACTGCTTTTCAGTTTGCTAAATGTTTATTCACAGTAAGCTGTGTTTTCACGTGTTTTTGTAAGTTACATGCCAAATGTACTGTGTTGCTCATGCTTACCTAAATTTGTGTATGCATATCAGTTATGTGCTTGTGTACTAATGTATGCTTCCACTTCTTTTTTGTATTTCAGTTTCAGAAGCAGAATCTTTCAGTAAAGTTTACAAGAAAAGTCAAGCCTTGTGATTTTTATGGGAAGATATCAAATTTTTAGCTACCTGTCTAGCTCTGCATAGGAACGCGCTGCAAGGGCAGTATACAGACAGCTCCATTCACAGACTCAGACAGCACAATATACAGACCGAGAGAACACATTTCACAGACTCAGAAAGTTCAATTCACAGACCGAGACTTCTCAATTCAAAGACGTAGACAACTCATTTCGCAGACCCAGAGTGCTCCATTCACAGTCCAGGCAGCTCGTTACACAGATTGGAATGCTCCATTCACAGACTCAGAAAGCTCATTTCACAAACTCAGACAGCCCCATTCACAGACTCAGATAGCTGCGTTCACAGATGCACAAACATCATTTAGCAGACTCAGACAGCTGCGTTCACAGACTCAGAAATAGCATTTCACAGACCCACACAGTTCCATTCGCAGAATCAGAGAGCTCCATTCACAGTCCCAGAAAGCTGCATTCACAGCCTCAGAAAGCTAATTTCACAGAACCAGACAGCTGCATTTGGATAAACATAATTTAATAGGACAGAGTCAGCATGGTTTTACGACGGGGAAGTCATGTTTGACAAATTTGCTCGAATTCTTTGAGGATGTAACATACAGGGTGGATAAAGGGGAACCAGTGGATGTAGTGTGTTTGGACTTCCAAAATGCATTTGACAAGGTTCCACACAAAAGATTACTGATCAAGATAAAAAATCACGGGATTGGGGTTAATATACTGGCATGGGTGGAAGATTGGCTATCTAACTGAAAACGAAGAGCTGGGATGAATGGTTTGTTCTCGGGCTGGCAATCAGTAACTGGTGGTGTTCCGCAGGGGTCAGTGCTGCGAACCCGACTCTTTACAATCTATATTAATGATTTGGAGGAAGGGACTGAGTGCAACATATCCAAGTTTGCCGATGATACAAAGATAGGAGGGAAAGCAGTGAGTGAGGAAGACATAAAAACCTGCATAAGGACATAGACAGGCTCAGTAAATGGGCAGAGATTTGGCAGATGCAATATAATGTTGGAAAGTTTGCGGTTATGCACTTTGGCAGAGAAAATCAAAGCGCAAGTTATTATCTAAATGGAGAGAAACTGCAAAGTGCTACAGTACAAAGGGACCTGGGGGTCCTGGTGCAGCAGGTGATCTTGAAGGCCAATGGAGTCTTGGCTTTTATTGCAAGGGGGATGGAGTATAAAAACAGGGAAGTCTTGCTGCAGTTATACAGGGTATTGTTGAGGCCACGTCTGGAATACTGCGTGCAGTTTTGGTTTCCATATTTAAGTAAAGATATACTTGCTCTCGAGGCGGTTCAGAGAAGGTTCACTCGGTTGATTCCAGAGATGAGGGGGTTGACGTATGAGGAAAGGTTGAGTAGGTTGGGACTCTACTCATTGGAGTTCAGAAGAATGAGAGGCGATCTTATCGAAACATATAAGATTGTGAGGGGGCTTGAATGGGTGGATGCGGTGAGGATGTTTACACTGATGGGTGAGACTAGAACTAGGGGGCATAATCTTAGAATAAGGTGCTGCCCTTTCAAAACTGAGATGAGGAGAAACTTCTTCACTCAGAGGGTAGTAAATCTATGGAATTTGCTACCCCAGAGAGCTGTGGAAGCTGCAACATTAAATAAATTTAAAATGGAGATAGACATTTTCCAAACAGATAAAGGAATTAGGGGTTACGGGGAGAGGGCAGGGAAGTGGACATGAGTCTAGATTCAGATCAGCCATTATCCTATTGAATGGCGGTGCAGGCCCGAGGGGCCGTATGGCCTACTCCTGCTCCTATTTCTTATGTTCTTATGTTCTTATGCCCTTATTCACAGATAAGAAAGCTCAATTCACCGACCCAGAAAGCTCCATTCACAGATGCTGAAAGCTCATTTCATAGATCCAGACAGCTCCATTCACAGACTCAGACAGCTCATATCACAGACCCAGACAGGCCATTCAAAGACTCAGACAGCTAATTTCACAGACTGAGACAGCTCCATTCACCATCACAGACATCTCAATTCAAAGACTCAGAGAGCTCATTTCACAGACCCAGACAGCTCCATTCAGGGACCCAGAAAGCTCCATTCACATACCCAGACCGCCCCATATAGAGGCCCAAAAAAATCATTTCATAGACTCAGAGACGTCCATTCACAGACCCAGAAATCACAATTTCAAGAGCCAGACAACACTCTTCACAGACCCAGCTCCATTCACAAACACATACAGCTTCATTCACAGACTCAGAAAGATCCATTCACAGATCCAGATATCTCATTTCACAGACATAGACATCTGCATTCACAGACTGAGACATCACAATTCAAAAACTCTGACAGCTCATTTCACGGACCCAGACAGCGCCATTCACAGACCCAGACAGCACCATTCACAGACCCAGACAGCACCATATACAGACACAAACACCTCATTTCACAGACTCAGATATCTCCATTCACAGACACAGACATCTCAATTCACAGTATCAGAAAGCTAATTTCACTGACCCAGACAGTTCCATACAAAAACTCAGAAAGCTAAATTCACAGTACCAGACAGCTCCATTCACATATTCAGAATGCTAGTTTCATATACCTAGACAGCTCCATTCACAGACTCAGGCAGCTCCATTCACAGACCCAGACAAGGCATTTCACAGACAAAGAGAGCTCCATTCAAAGAATCAGACAGTTCCATGCATAGACCCAGACAACTCATTTCACAGACAAAGATATATCCATTCACAGACCAAGAATGCTCCATCCACAGATCCAGACAGCTCAATTCAAATACCCAGTCTGCTCATTTCACAGACCCAGACAGCTCCATTCAGGGACCCAGAAAGCTCCATTCACATACCCAGACAGCCCCATATAGAGACCCAAAAAAACATTTCACAGACTCAGACACGTCCATTCACAGACGCAGAATTCACAATTTCAAGACCAAGACAACACTTTTCACAGACCCACCTCCATTCACAAACACAGACTGCTCCATTCACAGACTCAGAATGGTACAGTCACAGATGCAGACATATCCATTCACAGACACATACAGCTCCATTCACAGACTCAGAAAGATCCATTTGTAGAACCAGACAGCTCCATTCACAGATCCAGACAACTCATTTCACAGACACAGACATATGCATTCACAGACCCAGACGTCACAATTCAAAGACACTTACAGCTCATTTCACAGACCCAGATAGCGCCATTCACAGACACAGACAGCATCATTCACAGACCCAGACAGCACCATTTACAGACACAAACAACTCATTTCACTGACTCAGATATCTCCATTCACAGACACAGACATCTTAATTCACAGTATCAGAAAGCTCATTTCACTGACCCAGACAGGTCCATGCAAAGACGCAGAAAGCTAATTTCACAGTAGCAGACAGCTCCATTCACATATTCAAAATGCTAATTTCATATACCTAGACAGCTCCATTCACAGACTCAGACAACTCCATTCACAGACCTAGACAACGCATTTCACAGAAAAAGAAAGCTCCATTGAAAAAATCAGATAGCTCCATGCATAGACCCAGACAACTCATTTCACAGACACAGATATCTCCATTCACAGACCAAGACAGCTCCAATCACAGATCGAGACAGTTCAATTCAAAGAACCAGTCAGGTCATTTCACAGGCCAAGATAGCTCCATTCACAGACACAGACAGCTCCATTCACAGACCCAGACAGCAACATATACAGAACAAGACAACTAATTTCACAGGCACAGACAGCTCCATTAACAGACTCAGACAGCTCCATTCACAGAGCCAGACTGCACTATACACAGACTCAAATAGCACATTTAAAGACCCAGGCGGCTCAATTCACAGTCTCAGGAAGCTCATTTCACAGAGCCAGACATCCCGATTCACAGGCTCAGACAGAAGCATTCACAGGCCCAGACAGAAGCATTCACAGACTCAGACATCTCCATTCACAGACCCAGACAACGCATTTCACTGAAATAGACAGCTCCATTCAAAGAATCAGACAGCTTCATTCATAGACCCAGACAACTAATTACACAGACTCAGATATCTCCATTCACAGAACAAGACAGCTCCATTCACAGACCCAGGCAGCTCCATTCACAGACCCAGACAGCTACATTCACAGACTCAGACAGCATGATATACAGGCCGAGACAACACATTTCACAGACTCAGACAGTTCAATTCACAGACACAGACAGCACCATATACAGATCCAGACATCTCAATTCACATACTCAGGCAGCTCCATTCTCAGAACAAGTCATCTCAATTCACGTTATCAGAAAGTTCATTTCACTGACCCAGACAGCTCCATTCAAAGACTCAGAAAGCTAATTTCACAGAACCAGACAGCTCCATTCATATATTCAGAATGATCACTTCATAGGCCTAGACAGCTCCAGTCACCGACTCAGACAGCTCATTTAACAGACCCAGAGAGCAGCATTCACAGACGCAGGCAGCTCCATTCACAAACCCAGACAACGCATTTCACAGACAACGACAGCTACATTCATAGACACAGAAGCTCAATTCAAAGACAGAGGCAGCTCATTTCACAGACCAAGACAGCTCCATTCACAGACTCAGATATCTCCATTCAAAGACCCAGACAGCTCAATTGAAAGACCCAGACAGTTCATTTCACAGACCAAGACAGCTCCATTCAGAGACTCAGACAGCTCCATTCACAGACCCAGACAACTCATTTGACAGACTCAGACAGTTCCATTCACAGAACCAAACATCTCAATTCAAAGACGCAGACAACTCATTTCACAGATCCAGACAGATCAATTCTCAGACATAGACAGCTTCATTCAAAGACTCAGAAACCTCCATTCACAGATCCAGACAGCTTCATTCACAGACCCAGATGTCTAATGTCACAGAACCAGACAGCTCCATTCAGAGACACAGACGTCTCAATTCAAGACACCGACAGCTCATTACACAGACACAGACAGCTCAATTCACAGACACAGGCAGCTCCATTCAAAGACCAAGACAACTCATTTCACAGATTGAGACAGCTCCATTCACAGAACCGGACATCTCAGTTCAAAGACCCAGTTAGCTCCATTCACAGAACAAACAGATCCATTCAATGTCCAAGAAAACTCAATTCACAGATTCAGACAACTTAGTTCACAGACCCAGACAGCTCCATTCACAGACAGCTCCATTCACAGACTCAGAAAGCTCCATTGACAGACCAAGGCATCGCCATTCACAGACAGACAAAACATTTCCCAAACACAGATAGCTCCATTCACAGACTCAGACAGTTCCATTTACAGAGCCAGAAAGCAGGCAGCTCCATTCACATTCTCAGAAAGCTCATTTCACAGAGCGAAATATCTCGATTCAGAGACTCAGACATCTCCATTCACATACCCAGGCAGTACCATTCACAGACTCAGACAGCTCCATTCACAGACACAGGAAAAGCATTTCACAGACAAAGACAGCTCCATTCAAAGAATCAGAAAACTCCATTCATAGACCCAGACAATTCATTTCACAGATTCAGATATCTCCATTCACAGACCAAGACCGTTCCATTCACAGACACAGACAGCTCCAATCACAGATGCAGACAACTCATTTCACAGACTCAGACAGTTCCATTCACAGACCGAGACATCTCCATTCACAGTCTCGGAGAGCTCATTGCACAGTCACAGACAGCTACACTCACAGACACAGACAGCTCCATTCACAGTCTCAGAAAGCTACATTCACAGATACAGACTGCACAATTCACATTCCCGGAAAATTCAATTCACAGACTCAGACATCGCCATTCACAAACCAAGACAGCTCAATTGACGGATACAGACATCTCCATTCCCAGACACAGAGAACTCTTTTCACAGAAACAGACATCTCCATTCACAGACCACGACGTCTCAATTCAAAGACTCTTACAGCTCATTTTACAGACGCAGACAGCGCCATTCACAGTCATAGACAGCTCCAATCACAGACACAGACAGCACCATATACAGACCCAGACAACTCATTTCACAGACACAGAGAGCTCCATTCACCGTCTCAGCAAGCTACATTCACAGATCCAGACAGCACAATTCACAGTCCCAGAAAACTCAATTCACAGACTCAGACATCGCCATTCACAAACCAAGACAGGTCAATTGACAGACACAGTCAGCTCCATTCCCAGACACAGACAACTCTTTTCAGAGACACAGACATCTCCATTCATAGACCTAGACGTCTCAATTCAAAGACCCTTACAGCTCATTTCACTGACACAGAGAGCGCCATTCACAGTCATAGACAGCTCCATTAATAGACACAGACAGCATCATATACAGACCCAGACAACTCATTTCACAGACTCATAAAGCTCCATTCACAGACCCAGACATCTCAATTCACAGTATCAGAAAGCTAATTTCACTGATGCAGACAGCTCCATTCAAAGACTCAGAAAGCTAATTTCGCAGAACCAAACAGCTCCATTCAAAGATTCAGAAAGCTTATTTCACTGTATCAGACAGCTCCATTCACATATTCAGAATGCTCATATCTTAGACCTAGACAGCTCCATTCACGGACTCAGAGAGCTCATTTCATAGACCCAGATATCTCCATTGAAAGTCTCAGACAGCTCCATTCACAGACTGAGGCAGCTCCATTCAAAGACCAAGACAACGCATTTCATAGACACATACAGCTCCATTCTCAGTCTGCTCCAGTCACAGACACAGATAGCTCATTTCAGAGATCCAGGCAGCTCAATTCACAGTCTCAGAAAGCTCATTTCACAGAGCCAGGCATCTCCATTCACAGACCCAGACAGCACAATTCACAGAGTCAGACATCTCCATTCACAGACCCAGAAAACGCATTTCACAGACAAAGACAGATCCAATCAAACAATCAGAAAGCTCCATTCATAGAACCAGACAACTGATTTCACAGACTCAGATATCTCCATTCTCAGAAAAAGACAGCTCCATTCACAGACCCAGAAAGCTCAATTCAAAGAGCCATACTGCTCATTTCACAGACCCAGACAGCTGCATTCACAGACACAAACAGCTCCATTCACAGACCCAGACAACTAATTTCACAGACTCAGACAAGTACATTCACAGACACAGATGTCACAAATCAAAGACCGTGACAGCTCCAATTCACAGACCCAAACATCGCCGTTCACAAAACCCAAAAGCTCCATTCACAGACCCTGACAGCATCATATACATTTCTAGTCAAGTCATTTCAAAGACTCAGACAGCTCCATCCACAGACCCAGACAGCACGATACACAGAATCAGAAAGCTCATTTCACAGACCCGGGCAGCTCCATTCACAGTGTCGGAAACCTTATTTTGCAGACCCAGACAGCTGGATTCACAGACTCAGACATGCCATTCACTGACCCAGAGAGCATGATACACAGACAATGAAAGCTCATTTCACAGACACAGACAGATCCAGTCAAAGTCCCAGACAGTTCCATTCACAGTATCGGAGAGCTCATTTCACAGAAACGGACAGCTCCACTCTCAGACCCAGACAACTCCATTCACAGACACAGACAGCTCCATTCACTGACTCAGAGAGCTCCATTCAGAGATCCAGACAGCTCCATTCACGTACCCAGACAACTCCATTCACAAACCCAGACAACTAAGCTCACAGACTCAGACAACACAATTCAGAGATTCAGACATCTGAATTCAAAGATCATGACAGCTCCATTTCACAGACCCATACAGCGCAATTCACAGACACCGATAGCTCCATTCATAGACCCTGACAGCACCATATACAGTCCCAGACAAGTCATTTCACAGATTTAGACAGCTCCATTCACAAAACCAGACATCACATTTCGAAGACCCAGAGAACTCTTTATACAGATGCAGACAGCTCCATTCACATACACAGACAGCTCCATTTCCAGACAAAGAAAGCTCCTTCACAAATCCAGACAGCTCCACTCACAGACAAAGACAATTCATTTCACAGACTGAGACAGCTCAATTGACAGACCCAGACATCTCTGTTCAAAGACACAGACAGCTCATTTCACACACCTAGAGAGCTCCATTCACAGACACAGACAGCTCAATTCACAAACCGAGACAACTCATTTCACAGACCGAGACAGCTCCATTCACATAACCGGATATCTCAATTCAAAGACCCAGACAGCTGATTTCGTAGGCACTGACAGCTCCATTCACATGCAGATTGCTCCATTCACAGACTCAGAAAGCTCCATTCACAGACTCAGACAATTTATTTTACAGACCCAGACAGCTCCATTCACAGCCCCAGACTTCTCAATTCGAAGAACCAGACTACTCATTTCACAGACCCAGACAGCTCCATTCAAAGACTCAGAAAGCTCCATTCACAAATCCAGAGAGCTCCATTCAAAGACCCATACAACAAATTTCACAGAATAAGACAGCTTTATTCACAGATCCACACAGCTCCATTCACAGACACAGGCAACTAATTTCAGACTCATGCAGCTCCATTCACAGACCAAGATGTCTCAATTCAAAGACACAGACAGCTCATTTCACACGCCTAGTCAGCTCCATTCACAGAGACCTACAGCTCAATTCACAGACTAACACAGCTCCTTTTATAGATACAGGCAGCTTCATTCACAGATACAGACAGCTCCATTCACAGACCAAGACATCTCATTTCACAGACCAAGACAGCTCCTTTCACAGAACCGGACATCTTAAGTCAACGCCCCAGACAGCTCATTTCATAGACACAGACAGCTCCATTCATATACAGACAGCTCAATTCACAGACCCAGAAAGTTCCATTCACAGAGACAGGGAGCTCCATTCACAGACCAATATATCTCAATCCACAGACTCAGACGACTCATTTCTCAGAGCCAGACAGCTCAATTCACAGACACAGACATCTCAATTCAAATACCCAGACTACTAATTTCACAGACTCAGATATCTCCATTCACAGATAACTCCATTCGCAGACTCAGAATGCTCCATTGACAGACCCAGACATCTCCATTCACAGACACAGACAACAGATATCCCAGACCCAGAGAGTTCCATTCACAGACTCAGACAGCTCCATACACAGACTCAGATAGCTCATTTCACAGATCCAGGCAGCTCCACTCACAGTCTCAGAAATCTCATTTCACAGAGACAGACATCTCCATTCACAGACACAGACAGCACCATTCACAGACACAGACAACTCCATTCACAGACCCAGACAACGCTTTGCACAGACAAAGACAGCTCCATTCAAAGAATCAGACAGCTCCATTCATAGACCCAGACAAACCATTTCACAGATTCAGATATATCCATTCACAGACCAAGACAACTCAATTCAAAGAGCCTGAAAGCTCATTACACAGACCCAGTCAGCCCCATTCACAGCCCCAGACAGCTGCATTCACAACCCCTGACAGCAGCATATACAGACCCAGACAACTCAATTCAGAGAGGCAGACAACTCTTCTCACAGACCCAGACAGCTCAATTCACAGACACAGACAGCTCAATTCAAAGAACCAGAAAGCTCCTGTCACAGATCCAGACAGCTCCATTCATTGACCCTGACAACTAAATTTCACAGACTCAGACAGCTCCATTCACAGACCCAGACATCTCAATTCAGATGCGCAGACAGCACCATACACACTCAGAAAGCTAATTTCACAGACTCAGACAGCTCCATTCACAGTCTCAGAAAGCTCATTTTACAGATCAAGACAGCTCGATTCCCAGATTCAGATTCCCATTCACAGAGCCAGACATTACGATGCACAGACTCAGATAACTCATTTCACAGATCCAGGCAGCATAAAGGCTCCAGACCAAAAGTTGGAAAGTGGGGTTAGGCACAAACACGATGGCCAGAATGGCCTCCTGTGCAGCAAATTTCTAAAATTATATGGTTATATTGTACACGATATTCCTACGTTGCGATCCCAATTATTATTGATACAGTTTTAATCATTTCAAATCCAGCGCAGGACTCAAAGTTCTCAAAAATAACACTCGTGTACACATACATAGAGAAAACAATTAACAAACTTAAAACCGAATATGCTTCTGGATACTGAAACCGGAAACATACATCAAACAGACATTTTTACAGAGATTTACAAACAAAACAAATGAAGTAGAAACATTCTTAGCATTCTTAATGTTAATCAATCAGCTATTTACACATCCACACAAACTGTCCGACACACTAAAACCACAAACAACAGCCTTTGCCTTCTGTTACAGGACTGATGTTAATCTTTGTTTCTAACCCATTTCTTCCTTCTACCTCACTATCTTTAGCCGATCTTCTAACATGCGCACCTACTCATCAGCACATGTTCAAAGTGCGTGGTCTGTTGGACAGTTTCCGGGTGCTTGGTCAGTTTCTGGACAATTGCTCATTTGCTTGCTGCTTGGTAAGATTTTGGTCAGTTTCCGGGAAATCAGTTATGTGATCGTCAATTGGTTAGTTTCTCAGTGATCAGTCAGGTTGTGGTAAATAGGTCAGTTTCTGGGGACTCGGTCAGGCTCTCATCAGTTAGTCAGTTTCTGGATGGTAGTCAGGTTGAGTGCAACTGGTCAGTTTCTGAGTATTCGTTCATGTAGTGGCCAAATGATCTGTTTCTGTTTGCTCGATCAGCTTCTTGTTAGCTGGTCAGTTTCTGTGTGCTTGGTCTCGATGTGGTCGTTTGGTCAGTTTCTGTGTGCTCAGTCACGATGTGTTGAGTTGATCAGTTTCTGTGCATTTTGTAAGGTTGTGATCAGCTGGGCACTTTCTCTGTGCTCAGCCAAGATATTGCCAGTTGCTCATTTTCTTGGTGCTCGGTCAGGTTGTGGTAATAGGTCAGTTTATGGGTGTTCGTTCAGGTAGTGGTCAATTGGTCAGTTTCTAGCTGTTGGGTGATGCAATAGGAACTCATCTGGATGTTCCATCAGATTGTGGTCAGTCGGTCACAGTATGGATGTTCGGTCAGTTGTTCAACTTCTACTGCTTAAGCAATTTCTAGACAGTTGATCAGTGTCTGGACATTCCAGTTAGTGGTCAATTGGTCAGTTTCATGGTGTTTGGTCAGGTTGTGGTCAGTTGACCAGTTTCTGGGTGCTCGGTCAGTTTGTGATCAGACTTTAGGTCAATCGGTGCTTGGTTAGATTGTGGTCAATTGATTAGTCTATGGGTGATCGGTTTGGTTGTGGTCTGTTGGTCAGTTTCCGGGTTTTAGTTCAGGCTGTTGTGTATAGGTATGTTTCTGGGTGTTTGCTAAGATAGTGATCAGTAGGCCAGTTTCTGGGAGCCCAGTCAGGCTTCATTAGTTGGTCAGTGTCTTGGTGCTCGGCAGTTTGTGGTCAATTTGCAAGATACTTGGTATGGGATTAGATTTGGTCAGTTAGTCAGCTTGTGTGCGCTTTTTCAGTTAGTGGGTCTTTTTTCTGTTTGGCAGGCAGTGCCTAATGGTTTACCGCAGGAATCAGTGCTTGGGCCCCAGCTATTCACAATATATATCAATGATTTGGATGAGGGAACCAAATGCAATATTTACAAGTTTGCTGATGATACGGAACTCGGTGGGATTGTGTGTTGTGAGGAGGAAGCCAAGAGGCTTCTAGGCGATTAAGACAAGTTGAGTGAGTGGGAAAATACATGGCTGATGAAGTATAACATGAATAAATATGAAGTTATCCACTTCGGTAGCAAAAACAGAAAGGCAGAGTATTATATGAATTGTGATAGTTTGGGAAATGTTGATGTACAGAGGGACCTAGTTGCCCTTCTACACCAGTCACTGAAAGCAAACATGCAGGTGCAGCAAGCAGTTAGGAAGGCAAATGGTATGTTGGCCTTCATTGCAAGAGGGTGTGTGTACAGGAGGAAAGAAGAATTACTACAGTTATACAGGGCCTAGTTGAGACCACACCTGGAGCACTGTGTGCAGTTTTGGTCTCCTTAACTAAGAAAGGATATACTTGCCATAGAGGGAGAGCAGCGAATGTTCAGCAGACTGATTCCTGGTATGGCAGGACTGTCATATGAGGAGAATGGTTCGACTAGGCCTGCATTCACTAGTGTTTAGAAGAATGAGAAGGATCTCATTGAAACGTGTACAATTCTGACAGGGTTAGACATACTGGATGCAAGGAGAATGTTTCCCCTGGCTTGGGGTCTAAACAAAGAGTCAGAGTCTGAGGATACGGGTTAGGATATTTAGGACTGAGATGAGGAGAAATGTCTTCACTCAGTGAGTGAAACTGTGAAATTCTCTTTCACAGAAGGCTGTGGATGCCAATTACTGAATATATGTAAGATGGAGATAAACAGATTTCTAGACACAAAAGGCATCAAGGGATATGGGCAGAGAGCAGGAATATGATATTGAGACAGCAACAGCAGCGGCGGCGGCAGCGGAACTAAGTGGAACGAGGCAACAGCGGTGAGTTTAAAGAGCGGGTAAGGATCGAGAGGCTTATCAATCTTCGAGCTCAGAGGGAGGGAGAGAGAAGTAAAACGTAATCGACGTGTGATGTCACCAGAAAGCAGGTAATTGATTGGTTGGTGAGTATTTCTCTCCTTCTCCAAACTTAAACTCTCTGGTTTATAGTTTCTAAACTCTGTGGTGTAGCGGGGGCTGTTGGTACACCAGGGCCCTTAAGTATATCAGATAACTATAGTGTAATTGGTGTGATTGATTCAATTTAATTCAATTTGAATTAATTAAAGGGTAAGTCATGGCAGGGCAGCTCGGCCCCATGGTATGTTCCTCCTGCACTATGTGGGAACACGGGGACAGATTTGCAGGAAGTGTATCCAGCTGCAGTTTCTGGCAGAATGCATTGCGTCGCTGGAGCTGCGATTGGATACATACTGGATCATTCATGATGCTGAGGAAGTCGTGGATATCACGTTTAAGCGGTTGGTCACATCACAGGCAAAGCTTGCACAGGCAGAAGGGGAATGGTTGACCAACAGGCAGAGTAGTAGGCGCAGGCAGGTAGTGCAGGAGTCCCCTATGGACATCCCCCTCTGAAACAGATATACCGCTTTGAATACTGTTGAGGGGAATGGCTTATCAGAGGAAGGCAGCAGCAGCCAACTTCTTGGCAACAGGGGTGGTTCTGCTGCACAGGACGGGAGGAAAAAGAGTGGTAGAGCTATAGCAATAGGGGACTCTGTTGTAAGGGGAATAGATAGGTGTTTCTGCGCCCGCAAACGAGACTCCAGGATGGTGCATTGCCTCCCTGGTGCAAGGCTCCAGGATGTCTCAGAGCGGCTGCAGAACATTTTGGAAGGGGAAGGTGAACAGCCAGTTGTCGTGGTGCATATAAGTACGAACGGTATAGCTAAAAAAAGGGATGAGGTCCTAAAAGCTGAATGTAGGGAGCTAGGAGGTAAATTAAAAAATAGGACCTCAATGGTAGTAATTGCAGGATTGCTACCAGTGCCACGTGCTAGTCAGAGTAAAAATAGAAGGATATTTCAGATGAATTCATGGCTAGAGGAATGGTGCAAGGGGGAGGGAATCAAATTCCTGGGGCATTGGAACCGGTTCTGGGGGACGTGGGAGCAGTACAAACCAGATGGTTTGTGACTGGGCAGGGCCGGGACCGATGTCCTAGGGCTAGTGATCTGCGGGAGGGTTTAAACAATAATGGCAGGGGGTTGGGAACCTGAGCAGGGAGACAGAGGAAAGGGAAACAAGGATAAAAGCAAAACATAGGACGGAGAAAAACAGAAGTGGCAGTCAGAGAAATCAACTGTTTAAATCAAACATGGCCACATTAAATAATAATTTTCTTAGGTCTAAGAGCGTTTAGAAAACAAGCCTATAAGCTTTGTGTCTTAATGCGAGGAGCATTCATAATAAAATGGATGAATTAGCTGCCAAGTAGAGGTAAATGACTATGATTTGAATGGGATCACGGAATCATGGCTCCAGGTGGCCAAAGCTGGGAACTCAACATCCAGGGGTATTCGATATTCAGGAAAGATAGGCAAAAAGGAAAGGGAGATGGGGTAGCTTTGCTGATTAAAGTGCGATTTACACAATTGTAAGGAAGGATATTAGCTCTGATCATGTGGAATCTGTATGGGTAGAACTGAGGAATACCATGGGGCAAAAAACGTTAGCGGGTGTAGTAGATAGACCTCCAAACAATATTGCGGAGGTTGGGGAAGGCATTAAAATGGAAATTAGAGAAGCGTGCAATAAGGGCACAGTAGTCATCATGGGTGACTTTAATCTTAATATAGATTGGGCTAACCAAATTGGTAACAATACTGTGGAGGAGGAATTCCTGGAGTGTTTACAGGATGGTTTCCTGGACCAATATGTCGAGGAAACAACTAGGGATCGGGGCATTTTAGACTGGGTATTATGTAATGAGAAAGGATTAACTAGCAATCGTATTGTGCGAGGCCCCTTGGGTCGCAGCGATCATAATATGATAGAATTCTTCATTAAGATGGAGAGTGAAGTAGTTGACACAGAGACTAGGGTCCTAAATTTAAATAAAGGAAACAACGATGGTATGAGATGCGAGTTGGGTAGGGTTGATTGGGGAATGTCACTCAAAGGGCTGAAGGTGGATAGGCAATGGCAAACATTCAAAGATCGCATGGATGAACTACAGAATTTGTTCATCCCAGTTTGGCTTAAAAATAAAGCAACAAAGGTGACTCAAACGTGGCTATCAAAGGAAATTAGGGATAGCATAAGATCCAAGGAGAGGACATATAAATTAGCCAGAAAAAGCAGTAAACCTGTGCACTGGGAGCAGTTTAGGATTCAACAAAGGAGGACAAAAGGATTAATTAAGAAGGTGAAAATAGAATATGCGAGTAAGCATCCAGGGAACATAAAAATTGAGTGTAAAAGCTTTTATAGATATGTGAAGAGAATAAGATTGATGAAGTCAAGCGTAAGTCCCTTGCAGTCAGAATCAGGGGAATTTATAATGGGGAACAAAGAAACGGCGAACCAATTAAATACATATTTTGGTTCTGTCTTCACAAAGGACGACACAAATAGCCTCCCAGAGATGTCGGGGAACATAGGGTCTGATGAAAGGGAGGAACTGAAAGAAATCAGCATTTGTAGGGAAATGGTGTTAGGGAAATTGACGGGATTGAAGGCCGATAAATCCGCAGTGCCTGATCATCTACATCCTAGTGTCCTTAAGGAAGTGGCCCTAGAAATAGTAGATGCATTGCTGATCATCTTCCAACATTCGATTGAATCTCTAACAGTACCCATGGCTTGGAGGGTAGCCAATGTTACCCCAATGTTCAAAGAAGGTGGTAGAGAGAAAACGGTGAATTACACACTGGTAAACCTGACATCGATAGTGGGGACAATGCTAGAGACCATTATAAAAGATGTAATAGTAGAGCACTTGGAAAACAGTGACAGGATCGGACAAAGTCAACATGGATTTACATAAGGTTAATCGTGCTTAACTAATCTACTGCAATTTTTTGAGGATGCAACTGGTAAAATAGATAAGGGAACCAGTTGATGTTGTGTATTTGTGACATGCCTTCGTCCGAAACTAGAGTTTTAGACTTTAGTGAAGCCAGTTAAGGTTATGAGGGTCGAGTAGGCTATGATAGATTGGAAAATATATTAAACGATATGTCGGTAGATAAGCAGTGGCTTGCATTTAAAGAAATAATTCATAATTCTCAAAACAAATATATCCCATTGAGAAACAAAAACTGCACTGGAAAAGTGATCCAACCGTGTCTAACTATATAAGTTAAGTGTAGCATTAGATTGAAAGAATAACCTTATAATGCTGAAAAGAGAAATGGTAAACCTGACGATTGGGAAAGTGTCAGAAACCAGCAAAGGTTATACAAAAAATTGATTTAAAGGAAAAAAAAGAATGTGAGAGAAAACTAGCAAGAAATATAAATGCACATTGGAAGAGTTTCTACATGTATGTACAAAGGTAAAGAGCAGCAAAAGTAAACTTTGCTCCCTTAGAGGCTGAGAAAGGAGAAATTATTATGGGGAACAAGGAAGTGGCAGAAATATAAACAAATATTTTGTATCTCTCGTCACAGTAGGATTCACAAAAAAATTCCTAAAATGGGGGGGAACCAAGGGTCTGATGAAGTTGAGGAATTTAACGTAATTAATATAAGTAGTGAAAAATTACGAGAGAAACTAATGGGATTAAAAGCCTACAAATCGGCTGGACCTGACGGCCGACATGTCATGGTTTTAAAGAGGTGGCTGAAGAGATAGTGGATGCATTGGTTTAGATCTTCCAAGATTCCCTTGATTCTGGAATTGTCCCAGTGGATTGGGCAGTTGCAAATGGAGCACTGCTTTTCAGGAAAGGAGGGAGAGGAAAAACAGGGAAATACAGGCAAGTTAGCCTAACATCCGTCGTCGGGAAAATGCTGGAATCCATTTTTAAGGAAGTGTTATCAAGCCACTTAAAAATCAGAACATGATTAGGCATGGTTTTATTAAAGGGAAATCGTGTTTGACTCATTTATTAGAGATTTTTGAGGATTTAACTAGCAGGGCATAAACGGGAACCAGTGGATGTCGTATATTTGGATTTCCAAAAGGCATTCGATTAGGTGCCACATTAAAGGTTATTGCGCAAGATTAGTGCTCATCGAGTTGGGGGTAATATATTAGAATGGGTAGAGGATTGGTTAACGGACAGAAAACTGAAAGTAGGGATAAACGGTTCGATTTCAGGGTGGCACACTGTAAATAGTGGGGTGCCACATGGATCAGTGTTGATGCCTCAGCTATTTACAATCTATATTAATGAGCTAGGTGAAGTGACGGAATGTAATCTATCCAAGTCTGCTGATGATACAAAGCTAGGTGGGACATTAAGCCGAGAGGAGAACAAAGAGAGTCTGCAAAGGTATATATATCAATTAAGTGAGTGGGCAGTAAGTTGGCAGATGGAGTATAATGCAAGGAAATGTGAGGTTATTCACTTTGGCAGGAAGAATGCTGAAATAGAATATTTTTCAAACGTTCAGAAACTTTCTAATGTTGGTGTTCAGAGAGATTTGGGTGTCCTCGGGCAAGAAACACAGACAGCTTGCATGCAGGTACAGCAAGCAATAAGGAACACAAATGGCATGTTGGCCTTTATTGCAAAGGGGTTGGAGTATAAGAAATAGGATGTCTTGCTACAATTACACAGGGCCTTGTTGAGACCACCACTGGAATACTGTGCACAGTTTTGGTCTATTTATCTAAGGAAGGTTATACTTGCCTTGGTGGCGGCGCAACGAACGTTCACTAGATTGATTCATGGGATGAGAGTGCTGTCCTATGATGAGAGATTGTGCAGAATGGATCTATACTCAGGAGTTTAGAAGATTGAGAGAAGATCGCATAGAAACATACAAGATTCCAAAAGAGATTGACAGGGTAAATGCTGAGAGGTTGTTTCCCTGGCTGGAGTTTCAAGAAGTAGGGGGCATATTCTCAGTATAAGAGTTAGGCCATTTAAGATTTAGATTAGGAGGAATTTCTTCACTCAGAGAGTTGTGAATCTTTTGACTTCTCTGCCCCAGAGGGCTGTGCATGCTGAGTCTTTGAGTATATTCGTGGCTGGAATAGTTAGATTTTGGGACTCTCGGGGAATTATTGGTTATGGCTGTCGAGTGGGAAAGTGGGTTTGAGGTCGATGACCAGCCATGATCTTATTAAATTGTGGAGCAGGGGTGAGGGGCCGTATGGCCACTCCTAATCTATTCTTATTTTGTTCTTATGTCCTTTTGACACCAGTCTGTAGCAGGATGAATGCCTCATGCCTGCTGCCAGGATAGCGGGCATTGACGGCGAGGGTGATCTGCCTGTGGTCGCACACCAACTGAACGTTCAGAGCGTAGTGGCCTTGGCTTTTACGGATCACTTTGCATTGTAATCAGGTGCCCGCAATGCCACGTGGGTGCAGTCAATGGCGCCCTGACACATGGGGAAGCCCGCTTTCCTTGAAAAGCCACATGAGCATTAGTCCTGCTTATCTCTGGTGATGGGGAATTAGATGCACATGCTTCTCCTTCTGCACAGAGCGTCTGTTACCGCGTGGATGCAGCAACGGCCGGCGAAATGCGAAGCATTTGCAATATCCCCTGTTAACAACCAGTGTATCCATTATTTCCATGGCTACTTCTTTTAGTACGCTGGAATGCAGATTCTCAGGCCCTGGGGATTTATCTGCATTCAGTCCCAGTCATATCTCCAGCACTATTTTTTATTTCAACTAATTTCCTTTAATTCCTCCTTCTCACTAGACGCTTGGTTCCTCAGCATTTCTGGGAGTTATTTGAGTCCGCTTCCGTGAAGACAGAACCAAAGTATTTGTTTAATTGTCCAGCCATTTCCTTGTTCCCCATTATATATTCTCCCGTTTCTGAGTGTAAGGGACCTACGTTTGTCGTCACTAATCTTTTTATTTTTACATACTTGTATCAGCTTTTATAGTCCACTTTTATGTTCCTTTCAAGTCCCCTCTCAAAATCGACTTTTCCCCTATTAATCAATCTCTTGGTCCTTTTTTGCTGAACGTTAAACGGCTCCCAGTCATCAGGCTTGCTACGTTTTCTGGCAACCTTATATGACTCCACTTTGGATCTAATATTTTCTTTAATTCCTTTTGTTAGCAATGTTTGTGCCACTTTTCCTTTTGTGTTTTTGCGCCAGAAAGAAATGTATAACTGTTGCAATTCATGCATTCGTTCCTTAAATTTTAACCATTTCCTATCCACCATCATTCTTTTAATGAGGCTCTCCAATTTATCATAGCCAACTCCCACCTCATACCTTCGTAGTTTCCTTTGTTTCGATTTAGGATACTAGTTTCGGATTGGAGTACTTCACTTTCCATCTTAATGAAGAATACTATCATGTTATGTTGACATTCCCTGAAGCACCATGCACAACAAGATTATTAATTAACCACTTCTCATTGCACAATATCCAATCCAGTCCAGCCTGTTCGCTAGTTGGCTCCTCAAAGTACTGGTCTAAAAAAGCTATCTCGTACATACTCCAGAAATTTATCCTCCATAGAATTATTGCTAATTTGGTTTATCCAGTCTACATGTAGATTAAAGTCACCCATGATTACCGTAGTACCCTTGTTATGTGCATCTCTAATATTCCTCTTTATTACCTTCCCACACATTACCACTACTGTTTGAACACCAAAAGACAACTCCCACCAATGTTTTCTGCCGCTTGGTGCTCCTTAGCTCCAACCAGACTGATTATACAACTTGATTTCCTGAGCCAATATGCTCTCTCTATATTGCTCTGATTTCAATCTTCACTAACAACGCCGCCCCACCAACTTTTCCTTTTTGCCTGTCCATCGTAAATTTCGATTATCCTTGGATATACAGCTCCATGGTCAATGATTCACTCTCCAACCCAGCTCCCTATTTCTGGACTAGATATTCGTCCACACTCCCGGTTCACTGTTTCATTCTCCTACCCAGCTCATCAGGACTTGTTATTCATCTTGGGCGTGGCGATAAATGTGTGGTGTCGCATCAACCGCCTTTTATATGTTTACTTTTAAAATCTAGGAATGGAGTCTTGTTACTTCAGGGCCATCATACCCGACACAACCCACCCGCATCAGTCAGCCACATCCACACTTTCCAAAGCAGCAACTGTGCAATGACTGACAGCTCAATCCTGGACTGATGTTGCGTCAGTACACAGAATCACCGAGCAGAGATCAAAAGGAGACACTTAGTCTGATTCTCTCCGTAACCCAGGTTCACTGAGTAAAGATCAGGATCAAGAACTTTGGCTGATTCCCCCAGACTAGCTCAGGGTCATTGTGTAATGCTCAGGAGCAGGAACCGGGGTTGATTCCCCCATACTAACCCAGAGTTACTGGGTAATGATCAGGAGCAGGAACCGAGGCTGATTCCCCCACACTAATCCAGAATTACTGGGTCATGATTTGTAGCAGGAACCTGGTCTGATGCCACCCAAACTAATCCAGAGTCGGCCGTTAATGATCAGTAGCAGGAACCTGGGCTGATTCCACCCGCACTATCCCAGAGCCATTGGGTATTGATTAGGAGCAGACTGAATCCAGCACACTAACACAGGGTCACTGGGTAATGATCAGGAGCAGGAACCTGAGCTGATTCCACCCACACTAACCCAGAGCCATAGGGTAATGATCAGGAACAGGAGCCTGGTTTGAACCCACCAGCCCAACACACGGTCCCTGAGTAATGATGAGGAGCACAAACCTGGGCTGCTCCTATACTAATCCAGGATCACAGGGTAATGAAAATGAGTAGGTACCTGGCCTGATACCTTATAATATCGCCAGGTCACTGTTGTGATCAGGAGCAGTAAAGCTGGAATTAATCCCCCTCACTCACCCAGGGTTACTGGGTAATGAACAGGAGCAGTAATCTGGGCTGATTCCCCTACAGTAACCCAGTGTAACTGGGGAATAATCAGTAGCAAGAACCTGGTCTGATTCCCCCACACTAACTCTGGATCACTGTGTAATGATCAGGAGCAAGAACCTGGGCTTATTCCCCTACACTAACACAGGATCACTGTGCAATCATCAGGAGCAGGAGCCTGGACTTATTCCCCCACACTAACTCAGGATCACTGCGGAATCATCAGGAGCAGAACCCTCGTCTGATTACCCCACACTAACTCAGGGTCAATAGGTAGTGATCAGGAGCAGGAACCTGGGCTGATTCCCCTACACTAACTCAGGATCACTGTGTAATTATCAGGAGCAGGACCCTCGCCTGATTACCCCACAGTAACTCAGGGTCAATAGTTAGTGATCAGGAGCAGGAGCCTGGACTTATTCCCCCACACTAACTCGGGATCACTGTGAAATCATCAGGAGCTGATTCCCCCGCACTAACTCAGGGTCAATAGGTAGTGATTAGGAGCAGGAACCTGGGCTTATTCCCCTACACTAACACAGGATCACTGTGCAATCATCAGGAGCAGGAGCCTGGACTTATTCCCCCACACTAACTCAGGATCACTGTGTAATCATCAGGAGCAGAACCCTCGTCTGATTACCCCACAGTAACTCAGGGTCAATAGTTAGTGATCAGGAGCAGGAACCTGGGCTGATTCCGCTACACTAACTCAGGATCACTGTGTAATCATCAGGTGCAGGACCCTCGCCTGATTACCCCACACTAACTCAGGGTCAATAGGTAGTGATCAGGAGCAGGAACCTGGGCTGATTCCCCTACACTAACTCAGGATCACTGTGTAATCATCAGGAGCTGATTACCCCGCACTAACTCAGGGTCAATAGGTAGTGATTAGGAGCAGGAACCTGGGCTGATTCCCCTACACTAACTCAGGATCACTGTGTAATCATCAGGAGCAGGACCCTCGTCTGATTACCCCACAGTAACTCAGGGTCAATAGGTAGTGATCAGGAGCAGGAACCTGGGCTGATTCCCCTACACTAACTCAGGATCACTGTGTAATCATCAGGAGCTGATTCCCCCGCACTAACTCAGGGTCAATAGGTAGTGACCAGTAGCAGGAACCTGGGCTGATTCCCCCACACAGGCCCAGTGTCACTGGGTTGTGATAAGGGTCACTGAGCTCCGTTCTGCTTCCCTCAACTGAAGCTTGGCTCTTGTGGTCTTTATTAGTTGCCGAAACACTCCGCTCTGTTTACTGTAGCGTGAAAGAAACTCTCAGCTCAGAAGCGACCTTTATCTGATTTCTTATAAACGGCTATTCTGCGTGTGCTATTGCATCCCCAATATTAATAACCTTGTAATATTAGTTAAGTTGAATGCCAACCTCTTTCCAGCAGATAAACCTGTCACATTTACCATCATTTCAATAAATCACTGGATACAGTAACGCATTTGCAAATCTCAATAATTACTCTGGCAAACTGATAACTTTTCTCCCAGCCTGATTTATAATTTCCCTTTTTATTTCCCTTCCTCTCATATAACATAGTGACGGTTGTGATCCTTACTCGTGGAAAGTGCAGTCTCTCAAAATGGTGGCCATGGCAGCGGCGGATCTACTGGTCGTTATACTTGAACTGATATTGAGGCAGATTCCGACAGCTTTATTTCATGCAGTGCATCCAAATGTGTAATATCCACGCCGCCCTGCTTGATGCAGCCACATACTGTTCGGCCACAGTCACTTTCACCTTTGATTGATTTGTGGCCATTTGTTGCCAGAAACTGAAAATTAAAAATTGCACCGAGAAAACGGCTGTAGTTGTTTTGGGAACAGTGAATGTGATGAGCTGTTTAAAGGACATTAGCTGGTTTTTTATATACACAGGTCGATATTTGCTTATGGACTACGCCTGGTTTTCTGATGTAACAAGCGATGTTGTGGAATCACCGGTCAGGGACAATCGAATTCCTTCATAATATTCTCACTCTTTGTGTCCCATTTGTTCTGATTCTGTTCATCAATGTTTTAACCGTCATACACAATTTAGTGGCTAGAAGAGCCCGCAGGATAGTCCGGGGCCCCAGCGGTGGGGAGAGTCCCAGAGACCCAGAGATGGAGAGTCGGAGGAAATCCATCATTTTACTTCTTGTTATCTCGGGGATTATTAAATTGTTATGGTCATTGCTGATGGTCTATTCCATGTGGTAGCAAATTTGGATTTTGCAGTTTAGGTCTGTGTCTCTACCACTTTTTGTACAAGAAATGGCATTGACGCTCCAGCTCCTGAGCTGCTACACCAACAATTGTTTTTATTCCGTGCCCGCAGTGGTTATGCTAGTGGAATAATATTCCGGAGGCCTGGATAAATGTTAATTAAATAAATCTGAAATAAAAATATTGTATCATTAATGGTAATCATGAAACAATCAGAATTTTGTAAAATAATCTGCCATACTTACCTGGTCTGGACTGCATGTGACTCCAGACCCCCAGCATGTGGTTGACTCTTAACTGCCCTCTGAAATGGTCTAGCAAGCCATTCAGTTGCACACAACCGCTATGACTAATCACAATAAGATTAACATCTGATGGAACACCTGGCATCGACCTCAACGCCGGCTACGGACACAAAAAATGGTACACCCAGCCCAGTCGACAAGGCAAAGACTTCCTCACTAACATGTGGGGCCTTACGAATTAATTGGGAGATCTGTCAAACAGATTAGTCAAGCAACAGCCTGACATAGTTACACTCACAGCTTCATATCTTTCAGCCAATGTCCCAGAGTCCTCCATGCGTGGGCATGTACAGTCCCAGCGTCAGGGCAGAAAAACCAGAGATAGTGGCACAATGGGTGGGGACTTCAAAGTCCATCAGCAAGAGTCACTCGGTAGCAACACTACTGACCGAGCTGCCCGAGTCCTGATGGACAAAAGTGCCAGATTAGGACTACGGCAGGTAGTGAAAGAACCAACAAGAGGGAAAAATCTTACTTGAGCTCATCCTCCCCAATCCACCTGTCGCAGATGCAGCTGTCCATTAATGAATTGGTAGCAGTGACTACCGCACGGATCTTGTGGAGACGAAGTTCGCTTTAAAACTGAGAACCCCATCCATCGTGTTGTGGGGCACTACCACCGTGCTAATTGGGATAGATTCTGGACTGATCTAGCAGCTCAAAACTGTGCATCCATGAGACGCTGATGACCAACAGTACTTCACCATTAAATGGCTACCCACGGTTGCCGTTTTCCCTGCTGTGGGTGAAACCACAATACATCCCAAGGCACAGCGACCGTGACTCGTGGTTTCTGAACATGGATCCGGGCTCCAGCTCCACGCCCAGATTGTGCCGCCTGTGACACCTGACCCGAGGCTGCAAAGCACTTTCGGGAAATCCTAAGGTGTTCAAAGGCAGAACTATCCCATAAACAAGAACAACAAATCTATAAAAATATGTGATAGAGTGGATAGCAAAGACCTATTTCCCTTAGCAGTGCGGTCTATAATCAGGTGATATAGATTAAATTAATTGGTAGAGGGATTTGAGGGGAGTTCAGTAGAAATGGGTTCACCCAGTTAGTTGTTGGGGTCTGAAACTCACTGCCTGGAAGTGTGGTCGAGGCAGAAACCTTCAGTGCATTTAAGAAGTGCTTGGATATGCACTTAAAGTGCTGCATCCTACAAGGCTATGGACCAAGAGCTTGAAAGTGGGACGAGCTTGATGGCTGTTTTTCGGCCGGCACAGACATGATGGCCTAGAAATTCAGTAAGGCCCCGCCAGGTCTTCAGCGCCCGAAATTTAGCGCTCGCCCGGATTCCCGCAGCGCCCGCCTGAAATTCGGTTGCCGCGGGCGAAGACGGAGGCGGGCGCTACTGCAGGGTTTGGCCGCCTCGATTGGGGCGATGAACATCTATTTCAGCCTTCCAGCTGCCGCTGCGCCACCCGATGCAGTGCGGCAGGCTGGAGTACTGCAGGCCTCCTCCTTCTCTTAAGGAGGAGCTGCCTGCAGCTGTGAGATCACCGTTGGATTCTCCCGGCAAATGAGCCCGGCACCACGGAGAAGTGCCGGGCTCGTGGGAGTCAGACAGCAATGCAGTGGGGGGGTGGTGCAGGAGTCAGGGGAGGGAGGTGCGGCCATGCGGCTGCCAGGAAAGTGGCCGGCCGCCCCTCCACATTTATGCGCCGGCCTTTCGGAGCTGCAAGGCACCATTTTCAAAACGTTGTTTGCGGTCGCTGCGGGCGAGGCGGCCGCAACTGAAGTTGGCTTCGGAGCGGAATCGTGTTGTAACCGGGGCGCTGCGCACACCAATGACGTCATTGGTGCCGGCACAGCGCTACCGGCTAACGCCGATGTTAGGGCCCAACTTAATTTCGGGCACTAAAAAACTTCCGGCGCAACCCACTCTTTCGCCCCTAAGTGGACGCAAACGCAACTGAATTTCTAGGCCGATGTGTCGAATGTCCTCCTTCTGTGCCATAAACTTCTATGAGACTATGATTGCAAGTGGGGTTGTGGAGCAGAGGAATAAGCTGCTGGGGTTGGGAGGAGCTGATGATATTTGGTGGGGGTTTGGTGGAGCTGCAGATAGAAGGTGTTAGGAGCCGTGGAAATTAGATGGACGTGGGGGTGAGTTGAAAATAGTAGGTGGTGGACGGGCTTAGCATATTCACTGGAGGAGCTAATGGTATTAGGTGTGGTTTGGAGAAGCTGATGTCATTATTTGGCATGGAGAGGAGCAGTGGATATTAGATGGGGTGGGGAGGAGATGAGGATATTAGGTGGAGTTTGGAGAAGCTGATGTCATTATTTGGTATGGAGAGAAGCAGATGATATTAGATGGGGTGGGGAGGAGATGAGGATCTTAGGTGGGGTTTGGAGAAGCTGGTGTAATTTTGTTGCATGGAGAGGAACAGAATATATTAGGTGGTGTAAGAAATAGCTATTAGATTCATAGATGAAGTTTGACTCTTAGAACAGAAATTAAAATGCATTAAGGAGCAGATGGTTGAATTGTCAGCAAGATGAATTAAAAAACACCAAAATACAAATGGAAATGTTAAGAGAATCGTTAAATGCTAGGAAACACAGTATAATAAAGGCGTAGCTAAACAATAAGGAGCCACGAAGTCATGAAATGACATTACAGACACATCACAAAACATTCCTCAGGAAGATAAGAGAAAGGTCTCGTCAGTCATGCAGAAAGGGACAGTGAGAAATGTATTAACACAACACACTTTGATTATAGATGATTGACACTAGATAGATCAAAGCCCTCCAAACTATCTATAAAGATAGAGGGCTGAGAGCGCGTATAAGACAGCGAGGGGCCAAGGCTTCTTCGAGGTGGAAATCAATGTTGGCTCGGGCCTAACACCTTGACTAATTTTAGCCTCTGAGGTGGATCATTGCTGGCCTATGCCTAACACCTCCAACAGCTCGAGGGACGCATTAGCAGAAGGGACTGCTGTTACTGGCTGCGGAGACCCGCTGACCCAAGACCTTCACGCTGTCTCATTGGGCGTCTATCCAACCTTCCATCCGGTCGGGCATTCCAATTCGGGAGTTGGAGACCGCTCTCTACTGTCACGGGTTGTATGTCTATTATACTTAGCTTAAACCATATGTAATATCTGATTATGCTTTAAAACTGTAGCTCTTTAATATAAAGCCTTGCAACTCCTAAGACTCTTTGGATAATCTGTGTGTGACCTGTGAACCTAAACAGGGGTGGGGAGTGGCTGAGGATATTAGGTGGGGTGGGGAGGAGCTGAAGATATTAGCTGGGTTGGGGGGAGCAGAATATATTCGTTGTGGGTGGGGAGGAGCTCAGGAAATTAGGTGGGGAGTGAGGAGCTGTGGACATTAGTTGGGATGGGAGGAGCTGGGGATATTAGTTGGGGTGGGGAGGAGCTCATGATATTCGTTGTGGGTGGGGAGGACCTCAGGAAATTAGCTGGGGAGGGAAGAGCTGATGATATTAGGTGGGGTGGGGAGGAGCTGATGATAAAAGGTGGGAGTGGGGTCGAGCTGAGGATATGAAGTGGGCGTGGGGAGGAGCTGGGAACATTAGTTTGGGTGGGAGCGGCTGAGGATATTAATGGGGGAGGAGCTGGTAACTTTAGGTGGGGTGGGAGGAGCTGGGGACATTAGTTTGGGGGAAGAGCTGAGGATCTTAGGTGGGCTTGTAGGAGCTGAGAATATTAGGTGGGGTGGGGTGGAGCAGAGGATATTAGGTGAGGTGGGGTGGAGCAGACGGTATTAGGTGGGGTGGGGAGGAGTTGGAGTATTAGGTGGGGAGTGCTGAATATATTAGGTGGGGTGAGCTGGAGCTGAGGGTTTTAGGTGCAATGAGGAGGAGCTGACGAAAGTAGGTGGGGTGGGGTGGAGCTGAGCATATATGAGTTGTGGGTTGTAAGGTGCACAGGATATTAAGTGCGGAGGGAGGTGCTAAGGATGTTATATCGAGTTGTAGAGAATCTGATGACATAAGTTGGGTTGGGGAGGAGCTGAGGAAATTAAATGGCATGGGGAGGATCTGTGGATATTTGTTGGGCTGTGCAGGAGCTGAGAATATTAGGTGCTGTGGGGAGGAGCTGAGGATGTTAAAAGTGGGTGAGGTGGAGCTGAGGATATTAGGTAGGGTTGGAAGATACTGAAGATAGGAGTTGATGTTAGTCGGGGTAGGTAGGAGCTAATGAAATTATTTGGAATATAGTGGATCGAGGATATTTGATATGGGTTAGGAGTAGCTGAGGATATTCGGTGGTCATGGGGCGTTGTTGTCTCTGTTAGATGGGGAGGGTGGAGCTGAGGATTTTAAATGGGGTGAGGAGGAGCTGTGGATACTTGGTGGGTGTAGAGTATCTGAGCATGTAAAGTGGGAGTGGGGAGGAGCTGAGGATATTAGTTGGGGTGAGGAAGAGCTGAGGATATTAGGTGGGGTGGGGAGGAGCTGAGGATATTAGGTGGGGTGGGGAGGAGCTGATGATATTTGGCGGGTTGTGGTGGAGCAGAGGATATTGGTGGGGTGGGGAGGAGCTGAGGATATTAGGTGGGGTGGGTAGGTGCTGAGGATATTAGGTGGGGTGGGGAGGAGCTGAGGATATTTGCTGGGGTGGGGAGGAGCTTAACATATTTGTTGGGGTAGGCAGGTGCTGAATATATTAGTTGGGGTGCGGAGCAGCAGAGGATATTGGGTGGGGTGAGATGAGCTGAGAATATTAGGTGAGGTCGGGAGGAGCTGATGATATTAGGTGGGGTGGAATGGGGTGGGCCAGAGGATATTTGGTGGGTGGGAGGAGCACAGGATATTAGGTGGGGTCGGGAGGAGCTGAGAATATTTGGTAGGGTGGGGAGGAGCTGAGGATATTAGGTGGGTTCGGGAGGAGCTGAGGATATTTGTTGGGGTGGGGAGCAGCTGATGATATTAGGTGGGTTCGGGAGGTGCTGAAGATATCAGGTGCGGTGGGGAGGAGCTGAGGGTATTAGCTGGGGTCGGGAGGAGCTGAGGGTATTATGTGGGCCGTGGAGGAGCAGAGGATATTTGATGGGGTGGACAGCAGCTCAGGATATTAGGTGGGATCGGGAGGAGCTGAGGATATTAGAAGGGTTTGGGAGGAGCTGAGGATGACAATGTTGGGTGGGATATTATGTGCTGTTGTGGTGGTGCTGACGAAGTTTTGTGGTATGGGGAGGAGCTGAGGATTTTTGATGGGTGTGGGGAAATGATGAGGATATTGAGCGAAAGTGGGAGGTGCTTTGTATGATAGATGCATAATTAGACACCGAAAGACACAAAGAGAGGCTGAAGAGGGACAGCGCTCCTGTTAGTTGACATAATTAATAACTTCACCCATTTTATCGAAAAGCTGTAGGACAAAGTGACAAGAAAAGTGTTTCCTCTGCAATGAATCTTCAGATTTTCTGATAAAATTCAAAACCTCACAAATTTTGAGATGGCTGCATTTATTAATTATTATTGCTCATTTTTAATTTGGAAGCAAGTCATCCTCGGCTCCTAGGGACTGCCTAAGAAGAAGACAGACAAGATTACTGCACAAGATAAAAAATCACGGGATTGGGGGCAATATACTGGCATGGGTGGAAGATTGGCTATCAAACAGAAAACAGAGAGTTGGGATAAATGGTTCATTCTCGGGTTTGCAATCAGTAATTAGTGGTGTTCCGCAGGGGTCAGTGCTGGGACCCCAACTCTTTACAATCTATATTAACAATTTGGAGGAAGGGACGAAGTGCAACGTATCCAAGTTTGCTGATGATACATAGATAGGAGGGAAAGCAGTGAGTGAGGATGACATAAAAAACCTGCAAAAGGACATAGAGAGGCTGGGTGAGTGGGCAAAAATTTGGCAGATGTAATATAGTGTTGGAAAGTGTGAGGTTATGCACTTTGGCAGGAAAAATCAAAGAGCAAGTTATTATCTAAATGGAGAGAAACACAAAGTGTTAAAGTAAAAAGGGATCTGGGGGTCCTGGTTCATGAAACACAGAAGGTTAGTATGCAGGTGCAGCAGGTGATCAGGAAGGCAAATGGAATCTTGGCTTTTATTGCAAGGGAGATGGAGTATAAAAGCAGGAAAGTCTTGCTGCAGTGAGGCCACACCTGGAATACTGCGTACAGTTTTGGTTTCCATATTTAAGAAAATATATATTTGCTCTCGAGGCAGTTCAGAGAAGGTTCACTCGGTTGATTCCGAAGATGAGGGGGTTGACTTATGAGGAAAGGTTGAGTAGGTTGGGCCTCTACTCATTGGAATTCAGAAGAATGAGAGGCGATCTTATCGAAACATAGAAGAGGGGCATTGATCGGGTGGATGCGGTGAGGCTGTTTCCACTGATGGGTGAGACTAGAACTAAGGGTTATAATCTTAGAATAAGGGGCTGCCCTTTCAAAACTGAGATGAGGAGAAACTTCTTCACTCAGAGAGTAGTAAATCTATGGAATTTGCTACCTCAGAGAGTTGTGGAAGCTGCAACATTAAATAAATTTAAAACGGAGGTAGACAGTTTCCTAGCTGATGCGGGAATAAGGGGTTCCGGGGAGAGGGCAGGGAAGTGGACGTGAGTCTAAGTTAGGATCAGCCATGATCCTATTGAATGGCGGAGTAGGCCCGACGGGCCATATGGCCTACTCCTGCTCCTACTTCTTATGTTCTTATGTTCTTACAGACGAATTGGTCCGAATGGTCTGTTTCGCTGCATATTCTACGTTATATAATCATCTAAACTACAGATCAGCTCTTTTTGCTTAACTATTTTGGACGCTCTTACTCTTGAAGCTGCAAAAGAGTTGCTGCACTAAATAGCTGAATTGACGCTTTACAGAAGAGCTCAGACGGAGTGCAACAAACTAGTGGTCCTGACACGAAAGGCAATGCGTGAACTGTCTATCAGGAACAGTGCCGTGTCCTAAACACAGTGGTTGCCTTCCGCTGGTTGTATTTTCAAATTAAAAGCGATTCCCAGCGTAATTCAGTTGATAGTACCTTTGTCTAAATATTTCATTCAT
Source organism: Somniosus microcephalus (assembly GCF_052327205.1). Classification (NCBI taxonomy): domain Eukaryota; kingdom Metazoa; phylum Chordata; class Chondrichthyes; order Squaliformes; family Somniosidae; genus Somniosus; species Somniosus microcephalus. The sequence goes on along the minus strand of NW_028225186.1, from coordinate 1,430,225 downwards.
GGACTCGGAACCCTGGGACCCACCTATGGGCTGCGCTCAGTTGTTTTGTTTATTAATGAATTGAATAATTGAGGTAACCGGATATTTTACCACGCTCTTGACCTGCCCTCTGAACTTCGACTGGGTCACCCCATAAATAAATGTGTTTGTGCAGCAATTTAAAATCTGCAGCATATATCCGACATGTTGAAAGATATACAAATAATTATTGGAATCTCCGGGATCTGTTCTGGAAATGTTATAGTACAAGAAAAACATAACGTTTGCAAACAACAGAAGTATGAAGCTGCCGGATATGCTGAAGAGTAAAATCACAGACTTCCTTCTACTCTCCATCTCTGGGTCACTGCGAGTCTCTCCCTTGCTCTGACCCCTCAGTCCCTTACGGACTCGACTGGCCACTAAAATATTTCTGACTGTCAGAGTGTTGAGCAACAAAATTAACGTGAATGGGAGCAATGGGGTTATAACCGTATCAATCCAATCAAATCCCACCCTCCAGGCTCAGTTTAATAGCTTGAGATTGTAATACAGAGCAATGGCACATTGTCTATAATCTTTCCAGGTTCATATGCGATGTACTGGGGAACATTTTTTAAACAGAGCACAAGGCAGGTTGTTGTCAGAACCACATGGTGCAGGATGATCCATTGAATATGTAGGCAGGTGAGGAAAAGACGAACCGTATCATGGTTCTGGGAAGGAGGGGAAAGGTGAGAGCAGAAGTGCAGGAAATGGAACGGATACGGTCGAGGGCCGTGTCAACCATGGTAGAGGGACTCCCTCATTGAGGAGCAAGGAAGACACACTGGAAGTACTATTATGGAACGTGGCATTATCAGAACAGATGCAGCGGAAATGGAGAACGTGGGAGAATGGAATAGAGTTATTACAGAAAGCAGGGTGGGAGGTAGTTTAACCCAGGTAGCTGTGGGAGTCAGTGGCATTATAGTGTCAGAGTTCTCGCTCAGGCCAACATCCCTAGCATCGAAGCTTTGGCCACGCTCGATCAGCTCCAATGGACGGGTCACATCGTCCGCATGACCGATACGAGAGTCCAAAAACAAGTGCTCTAATCGGAGCTGCAACACGCCGAGAGAGCCCGAGGTGGGCAGAGGATACGCTGCAAGGACACCTCAAATCCTCCTTGAAACAGTGCAATATCCCAACGACATCTGGGAATCCCTGACCCAAGACTGCACAAAGTGGAGTAAAACATCCGGGAAGGCACTGACCACCTCAAGCCTCTTGGCCGGAAGCAATTGGAAGCCAAGCGCCAGCAGCGCAAGGAGCGCACGTCAACCCAAGCACCCGACCCACCCGCCCCTTCAACCACCGTCTGCCCCACCTGTGACAGAGCCTGTAGGTCCCGCATTGGACTCAGTCACTTGAGAACTCATTTTTAATGTGCAAACACGTCATCCTCGGTCCCGAGGTTCTGCAAAAGAAGAAGAAGAGTGGATGTTGGTCGAAAGCCTAACCCCAGAAATGGAGACAGAGAAGTCGAGAAAGGGAAGGGCAGAGTCGTAGATGGGCCATGTGAAGGTGAGGGAAGGGTGCAAATCGGAAGCAAAGTGATAGAAATTATCTAGTTAACGGCGAGAGCAGGAAATGGCACCGATACACTCAGCAACGTGCCAGAAAAAGAGGTGAGGGAGGGGACCTGAGTAGGACTGGAACAAAGAATGTTCCACATAGCCCATGAAAAGGCAGGCATAGATAGGACCCATGCGGTTACCCATTGCAACACTTTTAATTTGGAGGAAGTGAGTGGAGTCAAAGGAGAAGATGTACAATGTGAGAACAAGTTCAGCCAGGCAGAGCAGGGCGCTGGCAGACGGGAACTGGTCAGGCCTCTTTTCAAAGAAGAAGTGGAGCGGCTTAAGGAAAGGATTAACAGGCTGGGTCCGTTTTCTCTTGAAAAAAGAAGGCTGAGGAGTGACCTAATAGAGATCTTTAAAATTATGAACGCTTTTGAAAGAGAGAATACAAAGAGAATGTTTGTACTTGTGGGGAAGGGCATAACTAGACGACATGAATATAAGATAGTCACCAAGAAATACAATAGGGAATTCAGGAGAAACTCATTTACCTGAAGAGTGGTGAGAATGTGGAGCTCGCTACACCAGCGAGTAGTTGAAGCGAATAGTATAGATTAATTTAAGGGGAAGCTAGACAAACATATGAGGGAGAAGGGAATAGAGGGTTATGCTGATAGATTTAAATGAGGAAACACGGGAGGAGGCTCGAGTGGAGCATACACGCCGACCTGGACTGGTTGGTCAAGTGACCTGTTACTGTGCGGTTTGGTAATAATGAGTGATTAAACCCAGGGATTGTATTGGTTTCAGTTCTATTCTTTGCACTCCAAACCGATTACCGGCTGTGAACCATTCACTGATTGTAATACGAGAATTCCCTTTGGATCTGGAATTGTGCATTTAACACTGGAAGACTCCACAGGTCAGAACTCAGTATTGACAGATTTGCTTCAAATTAATGCTGGTCCTGTGTGAATTTCAATCCAAACTTTTTAAGAAATAACAAAATTAAGAAACTACCCTCCCCACAAAATTAAATAGCCCGTATGAGGATCGAACCTGCGTTGTTAACACCACGCTGTATGCAGCTGAGCTACCCGGCCTTCATGATTTGCTCTTTCCGTCAAATTCTACCCAAGCTTATATTTTCGAGACACTATCTGACAATTTCCTGCATTAATCTTTCAGCATACAACCTGTGGTTGTCAATCATACACTATCCAATCAGCAAATACTGTACATATGTCACTGTGTGCCACACATAACCACAGCTAACACAAGTGCCAGACAATGGCCAGCTCCATAAAGTGAAAGTCTAACCACCGCCCCTTGACAGTCAACAGCATGACCATCACCGAATCCCCCATCATGTTAAACAACAACAACAACGTGTATTTATATAGTGCCTTCAACGTAGTAAAACTTTCCAAGTCGCTGCACAAGAACATTTTTTGAAAAAAATTGACACCATTCCACATAAGGAGAAATTAGTGCAGGAGACCAAAAGCTTCGGCAAAGAGGTAGTTTTTAAGCAGCGTTTCAAAGGAGGAAAGAGAGGCGGACAGGTTTAGGCAGGGAAATCCAAAGCTTAGAGCAACAGAAGGCACGGCCAGCAAAGTTTGAGTGATTATAATCAGGGATGCTCAAGAGGGCAGAATTAGAGGAGCGCAGTTATCTCAAGGGGGGTTGTGGGGTTGAAGGAGAATACATAGATAGGGAGGGGCGAGTCCAAGGAGGGAGTTGAAAACAAGGATGAGAATTTTGAAATCGTGGCGCTGCTTAACCGGGAGCCAATGTACGCCAGGCAGCGCTGGTGGTGATGTTTGAACGGGACTTGGTGCATTTTATGACAAGGGCAGCCGAGTTTTGGATTACCTCAATTTACGTAGGGTGGAATGTGGGAGGCCAGCCAGGAGTGCATTGGAATACTCAAGTCTAGAGGTAACAAAGGCATGGATGAGGGTTTCAGCAACGGATGAGCTGAGCAATTGACGGAGATGGGTGATGTTATGGAGGTGGATGTAGGCGATTTTTGTTAAGCTGCGGATATGTGGTTGGAAGCTCAAGTCAGGGTCAAATATGGCAACAAGGTTGCGAAAAGTGTGGTTCAGCCTCAGACAGATGTTAGGGAAAGGGATAGAGTCAGTGGCTAGCAAATGTAGTTTGTGGTGTGGGCCAAAAACAATGGTCGAAAACAGTCGAAAATATCAACATCATATGGGTTACCATTGACCAGATCCCTAACTGGACCAGTCACATAAATAGTGTGGTTAGAAAAGCAGGTCAGAGGCTGGGTATACTGCGTCGAGTGTCTCGCTTCCTGACTCCCCAAAGTGGAATACTCTCCACTTGCTTGGATGAGTGCAGCTCCAACAACACTCAACAAGCTCGCAAACATCCAGGACAGAGCAGCACGCTTGATTGGCACCCCATCCACCACCATAAACATTCACTTTCTTGATCACCAACGCACCGTGTCTGCAGTGTGTACCATCTACAGGATGCACTGCAGCAACTCACCAAGGTTCCATCGACAGCACCTCCCAATCCCGTGACCTCTACCACAACCAAATCTGCTGATGATACAAAGATATGTGGGAAAGCAAGTTGTGAAGAGAATACAAAGAGTATTCAAACGGATTTAGATAGATTAATTGAGTGGGTACACATTTGGCAGATGGAGTGTAATGTGGGGAAATGTGAGGTTATCCACTTTTGTAGGAAGAATAGAAAAGCGAAATATTATTAAAACGGAGAGAGACTACAGAATGCTGCGGTAAAGATGGATATCCCTTACTCTGGCTCCAGGTAGGCAACACACCCTTCAGGATTCTCGTTTTTGGCTGCAGAGTACGCTATCTATCTCCCTAATTATAGAGTTCCCTATCACTATCACATGTCTATTCTGCTCTTCCGCCCTTGGACAGCCTTCTGAGCCACAATGCCTTGGTTTGCATTGTGGCTGTCCTTCCTGCAGTCTTTCTCCTTGCCCTCACAGGTAGCGAGTATATTGTACCTGTTGGACAGGACCAGTGTCTGCGGGACCTTCTTCTCGACCTCTCCTAAATTTCTGCTACCAGTCTCTCGAACAGTCACACCCCCACCTTTTCTGAACCTGTGCTATCCTCTGGGGTGTGACGATACACCTCCTGCAGACGTGCTCATGCGTGATAGTCTTGCTGTCCAAAAACTGCTACTCGCTGCAGTCCCGACAGAAACCCGGCCCCGCCATATATATTCTAGCCTTATTTTATTCATTTAATTTGTTGAAATCCTAAATCACTGATTATTTATAGCTGTATATTTTATTTTACTAGTTAATATATATGAATTGAATACAATATGTTATTGTTACCTGCACCTCGTTTTAACCACTGTCCTAGGTTGGAAAAGAAAAAAACCTTAATACTCACCAACCAATCATGGATCTGCTGTCCTGCGACATCACACCTTGCTTTTTGGAAATCATGGACGGTCCCACCGCCACTGATACCGCCTCCGTTAAGGTCGGCGCTATTTCTCTGCTCGTTCCTTTATGACCCACCACCACTGGTGTCTCTCAGAGCAAGTTTCAGCCAGGGAACATTTAGGCAACAGTGATCATAGTGCCTCAGATTTACATTTGCAATGGAAAAAGACAGGGAGCAATCTCGAGTCAAATTACTGGGCAAGTTCAGTGGATTGAGATTAGATCTGGCCCGGGTGAACTTGAATCAAGGATTGGCAGGCTAAACTGTAATCAAACAATGTGCTGCATTAAAGAGGAGATGGTTCGGTACACTCAAGGTACATTCCCAAAGCCAGACTTCCCTGGATCAAGAAAGAGATAGAGAGAAAAATGAAGTAGAAAAAGGGCGTGTATGCCAGATGCCAGGTTGAAAATACAAGTGAGCACAAGTTTGAATATTTGAAGTTCACAGCAGAAGTGAAAAAGGAAATAAGAGCAGAACAGAGAGATTATGGGAATAGATTGGCAGCAAACATAACAGGAAATGAAAAAGTCTTCTTTCAGCTTATAGATAGTAAACGGGTATTAAGAGGGGGGGTGGGGACGATTAGGAACAAAAATGGAGACCGATGCATGCAGGCAGTGGTCATATATGAGGTACTATACGAGTGCTTTGCCTCTGTCATTACCATGGAAAAATATGTTGGCAAAGTCACTGTGAAAGAGGAGGTAGTTAAGATACTGGATGGGATAAAATGTGATTAAGTGGAGATACTGGAAAGGCTGGCTGTAGCTAAAATAGATACATCAGCAGTAAGAAGGAGATGCATCCTACGATGCTGAGGGAAGTAAAGGTGGACATTGTGGAGGTACTGGCCATAATTTTGCAATCCTCCTTGGATACGGGTGTGGTGCCAGAGGACTGGAGAATTGCAAATGATACACCACTTTTCAAAAACGGGTGTAAGGATAAACCCAGCAACTACAGGCTAATCAGTTTACCTCCATATTGGGGAAGCTTTTAGAAACGAATATCCAGGACAAAATTAAATGTCACTTGGATATGTGTGGATTAATTAAGGAAAGCCAGCCCGGATTTGTCAAAGGCATATCGTGTTTAACTAACTTTATTTTGTGTTTTGTTGAGGTAACAGAGAGGGTTGCTGAGGGCAATGCGGTTGATGTGGTGTACATGGAATTCCTAAAGACGTTTGACAAAGTGCCACGTAATTAGCTTGCTAGCAAAGTTGAAGCCCATGCAATAAAAGGGATATTGGCAGCATGGATACAAAATTAGCTAAGTGACAGGAAACAGAGAGCAGTGGTGAACGGTTCTTTATCAGACTGGAGGAAGGTACAGAGTGTTGTTCCTCAAGGATCGGTAACAAGACCATTGCTTTTCTTGATTTATGTTTCTAGCTTGGACATGTTTGTAAAGTGCACAATTTTAAAATTTGCAGATGACACAAAACTTGGAATTATAGTTAACAGTGAGGCCGATAGGGTTAGACTACAAGAGGAGATAGACAGGCTGGTGAAATGGGCTGATACGTGGCAGATGAAATTTAACGAAGAAAAGTGTGAACTTATACATTTTGCAAAGGAAGAACGAGGGGAGGCAATATCAAATAAATGGTTCAATTATAAAGGGTGTGCTTCAACAGAGAGACTTGGGGGTATATGTTCACAAATCGATGGAGGTGGCAGGACAGGTTACTAAATCGGTTAAAACAGCTAACGGGATCCCGGGCTTCATAAATAGAGGTACAAAGTACAAAGGCAAGGAGGTTATCTTGCAGCCTTATTAAACACTGGTCCGGTGTCAACTGGAGTATTGTGTCCAATTCTGGTCACTGCACTTTAGCAAGAATGAGAAGGCCTTAGAGACGGTTCAGAAAAGATTTAGCAGAATGGTTCCACGGATGAGGGTTTCAGGGATGAGGGACTTCAGTTACATGGTTAGACTGGGGAATCTGGGGCTGTTCACCTTAGACCAGATAAGATTGAGAGGGCATTTCACAGTTGTGTTCAAATTCATGAGGGGTCTGCACAGAGCAGGATAGTTTTCTACATCAGTATGTTGTCGAACCAACTATGGAACCGACAATTTTAGATCGAGTATTGTGCAACGAGAAAGGGTTAATTAATAACTTTGTAGTAAAGGAGGGGCCTTTCCGATGTCCCTACGGGTGTGTACAAAGCCCATACGCATCCGCAGGCATGGGAAAATAGGGGCCATTATTTTTACTAGAAAAGTATTACTGGAGAAATTAAAGGAACTGAAAGCGGATAAAACACCTGGACCTGTTGACCTACATCCAAGGGGATGGAAAAAGTTGGCTATAGAGCTAGTGGATGCATTGGTTGACATTTTCCAAAATTCCATAGATTCTAGAATGGTTCCCGTGGATTGGACGGTAGCAAATGTAACCCCACTATTTATGAAAGGAGGGAGGGAGAAAACGGGGAACTACAGGCCAGTGATCCAGACATTAGCAGTCGGGCAAATGCTAGAATCCATTATTAAGGACGTGGTAACAGGGCACTTAGAACATCATATTCGGATTGTACAGAGTCAACATGGATTTAGGAAAGCGAAATCGTGTTTGACAAATCTGTTAGAACTTTTTGAGTTTTAACAGCAGAATAGAAAATGCGGAGCCAGTGGATATGGTGAATTTTGGATTTTCAGAAGGCATTCGATAAGGTGCCACACCAGAAATTATTAAACAAAATTAGGGCTCACGGGATTGGGATTAATGTAATAGCTTTGTTAGAGGATTGGTTACGAGACAGAAAACAGAGTGTAGGAACAAACCAGTCATTTTAGGGTGGGAAGGCTGTAACTAGTGGGGTACCGCAAGGATCAGTGCTCGGGCCTCAGCTATTCACAATATACATCAATGATTTGGATGAGGGAACCTACTGTAATAATCCAAGCTTTTTGATGATACAAATCTAGCGTGGGAATGTAAGTTGTGGGAAAGATGCAAGGAGGCTGCAAGGGGAAATAGGCAAGCTAAATCATAGAATCATAGAAAGTTTCATCATGGAAGGAGGCCATTTCGGCCCATCGTGTCTGCGCCAGCAATCACAGAGCTATCCAGCCTAGTCCCAATTCCTAGCTGTTGGTTCATAGCCCTGCAGGTTAAAGCATCCCAAGTGCACATCCATGTACGTTTTAAATGTGGTTAGGATCACTGCTTCTAGCACCCTTTCAGGCAGTGAGTAGCCAAGCACATGTCAAAAGGAATATGATGCGGAGAAATGTGAAGTTATCCACTTTGCTAAGGAAAAATAGAATTGAAGAGTATTTGTTCAATGGTAAGAGATTGGAAAATGCTGTTGTTCAGAGGGACTTATGTGTCCTTGATCCCGAATTACTGGAAGTTAACGTGCAGGTAGAGAAAGCAATTAGGAAAGCAAATGGTTGTTTGGTCTTTATTACATGAGGATTTGAGCATAAGAATAAATACGCCTATTTCCCCTTATCAGGGGAAGGCACCAGCAGCCAGGTTCAGGGCACCATGACTGGCTCTGCTGCACAGAAGGGCGGGAAAAAGAGGGATAGGGCTATAGTGATAGGGGATTCAATTGTAAGGGGGATAGATAGGAGTTTCTGTGGCCAAGACCGAGACTCCAAGATGGTATGTTGCCTCCCTGGTGCAAGGGTCAAGGATGTCTCGGAGCGGGTGCAGAGCATTCTGAAGGGGGAGGGGGATCAGCCAGTTGTCGTGGTACATGTAGGTACCAACGATGTAGGTAAAAAGAGGGAGGAGGTCCTACAAGCTGAATTTAGGGAGTTAGGGGCTAAATTGAAAAGTAGGACCTCAAAGGTAGTAATCTCTGGATTGCTACCAGTGCCACGAGCTAATAAGTTTAGAGAGAGTAAGATAGATAAGCTAAATACGTGGCTTGAGCAGTGGTGCAAGGGAGAGGGATTTAAATTCTTGTGGCATTGGAACCAGTTCTTGGGGAGGAGTGACCTGTACCAAGGGGACGGTCTACACCTGAACTGTGAGGGAGCCGATGTCCTCGGGGTAATATTTTCTAGGGCGGTTCGGGAGGATTTAAACTAATTTGGCAGGGGGATGGGAACTTAGGTAGTGGAAAAGAGGGAAGTCATATGAAGTCAGAAATAGATGGTAGAAAGGTGAGAAGCAATAAGCAAAGGAGAGAAACACAAAGGGCCAAACTAATTCACAATGAGAGTGTGAAAAAAGCAAGCCTGAAGGCTTTGTATCTTAATGCTAGAAGCATTAGGAACAAGGTGGATGAATTAGTTGTGGAAATAGAGGTAAACAAGTATGATTTGATTGGGATTACAGAAACGTGGCTGCAGGGTGGGCAAGGCTGGGAACTTAACATCCAGGGATATACAATATTTAGGAAGGATCGGCAAAAAGGTAGGGGAGGTGGGGTAGCATTGCTGGTAAAGGAGGGGATTAATGCAATGGAAAGGAAGGATATTAACTCGGATGAAACGGAATCTGTATGGGTAGAAATGAGAAATAGCAAGGGGAGGAAAACGTTAGTGGGTGTGATATATAGGCCTCCAAATAGTAATATGGAGGTGAGGGAAGGCATAAAAAGGGAAATTAGAGAAGCGTGCGATAAGAGCACAGCTGTCATCATGGGTGACTTTAATTTACATATTGATTGGACTACCCAAATTAGTAAAAATTCTGAGGAGGAGGAATTCCTGGAATGTTTTCGGGACGGTTATCTGGACCAATATGTCGAGGAGCCGACTCGAGATCAGGCCATTTTAGACTGGGTATTGTGCAATGAGAAGGGACTTATCAGCAATCTTCTTGTACGAGGCCCCTTGGGTCAGAGCGATCATAATATGATCGAGCTCTCAGTCGAGATGGAGAGTGAGGAATTTGAATCAGAGACTAAGGTCCAGAACTTAAATAAAGGGAATTACGAGGGTATGAGACGGGAATTGGGTAAGATTGATTGGGTGGTGTTTCTGGGGGGATTGACAGTGGATAGACAATGGCAAGCATTCAAAGATAGAATGGAAGAATACCAGAACATGTTTATACCGGTTTGGCATAAAAATAAACCTAAAAAGGAGACTCAACCGTGGATAACGAGGGAAATTAGCGACAGCATAAAATAAAAAAAAGGGCATATCAACTGGCAAAAAAAAGCACCAGACCGGAAGATTGGGGGCAGTACAGGATACAGCAAAAGAGGACAAAGGGATTAATCAGGAAGGGGAAAATAGAATACGAAAGTAAACTTGCAGCAAACATAAAGACAGACTGCAAAAGCTTTTATCGGTATATCAGGAGGAAAAGACTGGTAAAATCCCAAGTCGGTCCCTTGCAGTCCGATTCGGGAGAATATATAATGGAGAATAAGGAAATGGCTGACCAATTAAACTCATACTTTGGTTCTGTATTCACAAAGGAGGACACAAATAACCTCCCAGGAATATCGGCAAACATAGGGACTAATGAGAGGGAGGAGCTGACAGAAATTAGTATCTCTAGGGATATGGTGTTGGGTAAGTTGAGGGGACTGAAGGCCGACAAATCCCCGGGGCCTGATAAACTACATTCTAGGGTACTTAAGGAGGTGGCCCTGGAGATAGCAGATGCTCTAAGGATCATCTTCCGGAACTCCATTGACTCGGGAACAGTACCCGTGGATTGGAGGGTAGCTAATGTTACCCCAATATTTAAAAAGGGGGGTAGAGAGAAAGCAGGGAATTATAGACCAGTAAGCCTTACATCGGTTGTGGGCAAAATGCTAGAGTCCATCATTAAGGATAAAATAGCGGAGCACTTGACAAATGGGGAAAGGATCGGACAGAGTCAACATGGATTTACAAAGGTTAAATCGTGTTTGACTAATCTGCTGGAATTTTTTGAGGAAGTAACTGGTAAAATAGATGGGGGAGAGCCAGTGGATGTGGTGTACCTTGACTTCCAGAAAGCCTTCGATAAGGTCCCACACAAAAGATTATCATGCAAAATTAAGGCTCATGGGATTGGGGGCAAAGTATTAACGTGGATAGAGAACTGGCTGGCGGATAGAAAACAGAGAGTTGGAATAAACGGCTCGTTTTCGGAGTGGCAGGCAGTGACCAGCGGGGTGCCGCAAGGATCTGTCCTGGGACCCCAGCTGTTCACCATATATATAAATGATCTGGATCAGGGAATTGATATACCTATCAATTCGTCCAATAAAAAGCGACGAGTTAGGAACGTAACTAAAGGTTTTTATTGACTAAATAACAGAGCCCACCCTCGTGGGTGATCGGGTCCAACAAGGAGGAATACCAGCCAGTCGACTACCTTTATACCTGGGCAGGTAGGTGGAGCCATGGGCGGAGTCGGAGGTGGTCAGCCCAGGTATAACAGCGCGACAAGAGGCGACCTCGTATCGTGATACAACAGTGATAACGGTGATAACAATACAACAGTGATAACTATAGTGTAACGATAAAAGTGGTTTACCACATTCACCCCTTGTTTAGATTTGAGTCCGGCGGGGTGAAGTGTACTACCAGTTCTGGTATGTCAGTCTGTCCGGAGGCCTCGTAAGCCTCTCCGATCGTCGCAGCGGCGGTGCTGCATTATCCGGTGTTAGTGCTGGTGTCTGCGTGGTCGGCGAAGGCTCGTGGGGTTCCGGCATGCCGTCTACCTGGGCTGGAATTGGGGGGGTGGTGGGGGGGGGTAAAGGTGGTGTCTCCGGAGTGCCCGAGGGTGCGAGGTCTCGTAAGGAGACAGTGTCCTCCCGCCCGTCTGGGTAAGCCACGTAGGCGTACTGGGGGTTGGCGTGCAGGAGGTTCACCCTCTCGACCAGGGGGTCTGTTTTATGGGCCCTCACGTGCTTTCGCAGCAAGACGGGGCCCGGAGAGGTCAGCCAGGTTGGTAGAGTGGTTCCCGTAGTCGACTTCCTGGGGAAAACAAACATTCGTTCATGGGGGGTGGCGTTAACGGCAGTGCAAAGTAGTGACCGGATGGAGTGCAGCGCTGTCGGGAGGACTTCCTGCCAGCGGGAGGTTGGGAGGCCCTTAGACTTTAAGGCTAAGAGGACGGCCTTCCATACCGTCGCGTTCTCTCTTTCCACCTGGCCGTTCCCTCGGGGGTTGTAGCTGGTGGTCCTACTTGCTGCAATACCTCTCGCTAGTAGGAACTGACGGAGTTCCTCGCTCATGAAAGAGGAGCCCCGGTCACTATGTATATAGTTTGGGAACCCGAACAAGGCGAAGAGGTCGTTCAGGCATTTAATGACAGTGGTACTGGTCATGTCTGGGCAGGGGAAGGCAAAGGGGAAACGGGAGTACTCATCAACAATGTTGAGGAAGTACACATTACGGTCAGAGGACGGGAGGGGCCCCTTAAAGTCGATGCTCAGGCGCTCGAAGGGGCGGGTGGCCTTGATCAGGCTTGCTCTGTCCGGCCTAAAGAAGTGCGGTTTGCACTCGGCGCAGGTCTGGCAGTTCCTGGTTATGGTCCTGACCTCCTCGATGGAGTAGGGCAGGTTGCGGGCCTTAATGAAGTGGTAAAGCCTGGTGGCCCCGGGGTGGCAGAGGTCGTTGTGGAGGGTCTGAAGTCTATCACTTTGCGCGCTGGCGCATGTAATTCGTGACAGAGCATCGGGGGGTTCGTTCAGCTTACCTGGCCGGTACAAGGTATCATAATCGTAGGTGGAGAGCTCGATTCTCCACCTCAAGATCTTGTCATTCTTGATTTTGCCCCTCAGCTTGTTATTAAACATAAAAGCGACCGAAAGTTGGTCGGTAAGGAGGGTAAATGTTTGCCTGCCAGGTAGTGCCTCCAGCGTCGTACCGCCTCCACAATCGCCTGGGCCTCCTTCTCGACCGACGAGTGTCGGATCTCAGGGCCCTGTAGGGTCCTTGAGAAGAAGGCCACCGGTCTCCCCTCCTGGTTAAGGGTGGCGGCTAGGGCGAAGTCGGATGCATCGCTCTCGACTTGGAAGGGGATGGACTCATCCACTGCGTGCATAGTGGCCTTGGCAATGTCTCCCTTAATGAGGGAGAAGGCTGCGCACGCTTCCTCCGTAAGGGGGAAGGATGTGGACTTCATGAGGGGTCTGGCTTTGTCCGCATAATTGGGCACCCATTGGGCATAGTAGGCGAAGAGCCCCAGGGTTCTCTTAATTGCCTTCGGGCAGTGGGGGAGGGGTAGCTCCATGAGGCGGCGCATTCTTTCGGGGTCGGAGCCGATGAGTCCGTTCTCTACAACACAGCCAAGGATGGCAAGGCGCGAGGTGTTAAACACACATTTCTCCTTATTGTAGGTGAGGTTCAGCCGTTGGGCTGTACGGAGGAATTTCTCCAGATTCACGTCTTGGTCCTGCCGGTCGCGGCCGCAGATGGTGACGTTATCTAGGTAGGGGAATGTGGCCTGCAGTCCGTTCTGGTCAACCATCCGGTCCATCTCCCTTTGGAAGACCGAGACCCCGTTGGTGACACCGAAGGGGACCCTAAGGAAGTGGTATAGGCGCCCATTCATCTCGAAGGCGGTGTACTGGCGGTCCTCGGGGTGGATAGGGAGTTGGTGGTAGGCCGACTTAAGGTCGATGGTCGAGAATACGCGGTATTGTGCAATCTGATTGACCATGTCAGATATGCGGGGAAGGGGGTATGCGTCCAGCTGGGTGTATCTGTTTATGGTCTGGCTGTAGTCGATGACCAGGCGATTTTTATCGCCGGTCTTAACGACCACGACCTGGGCACGCCAGGGGCTGTTGCTCCCCTCGATGATGCCCTCCTTCAGGAGATGCTGCACCTCAGAGCTAATGAAAGCTCTGTCCCCAGCGCTGTACCACCTGCTCTTGGTAGCGACGGGTTTGCAGTCGGGGGTGAGGTTAGCGAACAGGGAAGGTGGCGGCACCTTGAGGGTGGATAGGCTGCAGGTGTTACGCGGTGGGCGGTTTAACCTTCGCTGGTTGTCGACTGTGAGTGGGGGGAGGGATCCATCGTATGCTAGGGTTACACTTTGGAGGTGGGATTGGAAGTCCAGCCCTAGTAGGACGGCAGCGCAGAGCTGGGGGAGGACGAGGAGTTTAAAGTTTTTATACTCTGTACCCTTAACCGACAAGGTCACAGCACAGTAGCCGCTAATGTCCGTGGCGTGGGACCTCGATGCCATCGAGATTCGGTTGCGCGTTGGCAGGACAGGGAGGGAGTAGTGGCTCACCGTGTCTGGGTGGATGAAGCTCTCCGTGCTTCCGCTGTCGAACAGTCAGGTCATGGCGTGGCCGTTTACTTTGATGTCCATCATCGACTTGGACAGGTGGTGTGGGCGGGCTTGATCCAGAGTGACGGAGGCTAGTGTGTAGGTAAGCGAGTCGTTGTCGTCTGCGGGCGAGGCGGTCGTCGGGTCCGGGGGCCCGGTGACAGTCGGGCGTGGTGGGTAAAATGGCGTCTCCCACGAGGTAGGACAAAATGGCGGAGAAGATGGCTGCCCCCATAACTCACATGAGGCACTATTGGGGTCGGTTGCCTTGATCAAAGATGGCCGCCCCCATGACTCACGTGTGGGGATACTGGCCTCAGTTGCCGTGAAAGAAGATGGCCGCCCCCACAGTTCGCATGAGGCACTGCTGGCCTCTGAAGATCCGCTCCTGCAGGCCTTAGAGAAGTGGCCTTTCTTCCTGCAGGTTGACCAGGTAGAGTTCCTGGCTGGGCAGCGCGACCTCGGGTGCTTCTCCTGGCCGCAAAAGAAGCAGCCGGCGGCCCGATCGCGGGTGCCCGATGTCGGAGCCGGTACCGGGGGTGGCGGGCCCGGTCGGGTCCGGGACGCCAACGCTGAGGTAGGTCCCGGGGTCGGCGCTGCGAAGGGTATTGCGGTAGGGGTCGGGCCCGAGTCCCAGGGTCGCGAGCAGTACCTGGAAAACGCCTCCTGGTCCTGATGGGCCACCTCCAGGGAGAGAGCGAGGGCTTCAGCTTTGTCCAGGTCGAGGTCTTTAGCTTCAAGCAGTCTTTGCCGTGAGTAGTCGGACCGTAGGCCTTTCACAAAGGCATCGCGGATATTATCTTCCGTATTTTCAACAGCCGTCACCGCTTTAAAGTCACAGTTCCTGCCGAGTGCTCTTAGCGCCCGTAAAAATTCAGCTACAGACTCTCCTGGCTGTTGCGGGCGGGATCTTAGGAGGTGCCTGGTGTACATGTAATTTACCGGGCTGCGGTACTGCTGTTTCAGTAGGTTGATAGCGGCCTCGTAATGTAGTCGTATCCTGGATGAGTGCGTATACTCTCGGGCTCGCTTGGGCGTTCAGAAATCTTAGTTTGGATCTCTGCGGGGCGCCGGATTCTTCCAGGTAGGATTCGAAGCAGTCCAGCCAGTGTTTGAAGTTGAGGGCTGAGTTTGCTGCCTGTGGGTTTAGATCCAGGTACGGTGGTTTGAGGGCTTGCAGCCAAGCCGGCTGGTGTGGCTGGTGTAGCCCAGTGTCTGAAAGCTGCTGTGGCTGTGCTTCTGGGATGGCTCCTGGCTGGTCAGTAGTAGACATCTTTAAAATTTAGTCAATAAAATTGATATACCTATCAATTCGTCCAATAAAAAGCGACGAGTTAGGAACGTAACTAAAGGTTTTTATTGACTAAATAACAGAGCCCACCCTCGTGGGTGATCGGGTCCAACAAGGAGGAATACCAGCCAGTCGACTACCTTTATACCTGGGCAGGTAGGTGGAGCCATGGGCGGAGTCGGAGGTGGTCAGCCCAGGTATAACAGCGCGACAAGAGGCGACCTCGTATCGTGATACAACAGTGATAACGGTGATAACAATACAACAGTGATAACTATAGTGTAACGATAAAAGTGGTTTACCACAGGAATTGGATGCAATATTTCCAAATTCGCTGACGACACTAAACTAGGAGGAGGGGTGGGCTCTGATGAGGATGTCAGGAGGCTACAGTGCAATTTGAACAGGTTGGGGGAATGGGCGGATACGTGGCAGATGCACTATAATGTGGATAAATGCGAGGTTATCCACTTTGGGGGTAAAAACAGGAGGGTAGATTATTATCTAAATGGCAATAGATTGGGAGATGGGGAAGTGCAGAGGGACCTCGGTGTTCTTGTGCACCAGTCACTGAAGGAGAGCATGAAGGTGCAACAGGCGATTAAGAAGGCAAATGGTATGTTGGCCTTCATATCAAGGGGGTTCGAGTATAGGAATAGGGATACCTTACTACAGCTGTACAAGGTGCTGGTGAGACCGCATCTGGAGTATTGTGTACAGTTTTGGTCGCCCCATCTGCGGAAGGATGTTCTTGCCATGGAAAGAGTGCAACGGCGATTCACCAGGCTGATACCTGGAATGGCGGGAATGACCTACGAAGAGAGATTAAATAGTTTGGGCTTGTACTCACTGGAGTTTAGAAGATTGAGAGGGGATCTCATCGAAACATATAAAATTATGGCAGGCCTGGACAGGCTGAATTCAGAGAGAATGTTTCCAATGGCCGGGGAGCACAGAACCAGGGGCCACAGTCTAAAAATAGCGGGCAAATCATTTAAAACAGAGATGAGGAAAAATTTCTTCACTCAAAGAGTGGTGAGCCTGTGGAATTCCCTGCCACAGAGGGCTGTGAAGGCTAATTCAATAAATATTTTCAAGAGAGAATTGGATATATTTCTGAAGGCGAAGGGGATTAAGGGTTACGGAGAAAAGGCGGGCACGGGGTACTGAACTGGTAAGATCAGCTATGATCTCAGACGAAGATCAGCCATGATCTCATTGAATGGCGGAGCAGGCTCGAAGGGCCGAATGGCCTACTCCTGTTCCTATCTCTATGTTTCTATGTTTTACTGAAATTTTATAGGGCACCGATTAGACCACAGCTGGAGTATTGTGTACAGTTTTGGTCTTCATAGCGAGAGGATTCGAGTACAGGAGCAAGGAGGTCCTGCTGCAGTTGTACAGGGGCTTGGTGATACCACACCTTGAGTATTGTGTGCAGTTTTGTTCGCCTTATCTGAGGAAGGATGTTCTTGCCATGGAGGGAGTGCAGCAAAGATTCACCAGACTGATACCTGGGATGGCAGGAATGATGTATGAAGAGAGATTGGATCGATTAGGCTTGTATTCACTAGAGTTTAGAAGAATGAGAGGGGATCTCATTGAAAATTACAAAATTCTAACAGGACTAGACCGACTAGATGCAGGAAGGCTGTTCCCAATGGCGGGGGAGTCCAGAACGCAAGGTTACAGTCTATGGATAATGGGTAAGCCATTTATGACTGAGATGAGGAGGAATTTCTTCACCCAGAGAGTGGCGAACCTGTGGAATTCTCTTCCACAGAAGGCAGATGAGGCCAATTAATTACATATATTCAAGAAGGTGTTTGATAATTTCTTAAGGCTAAGGGGATCAAGGTATATGGGGAGAAAGCAGTGACAGGGTACTGAATTTGGATGATCAGCCATGATCACATTGAATGGTGGAGCAGGCTCCAAGGACCAAATGGCCTACTCCTGCTCCTATCTTCTATGTTTCTATGTTTCTATGGAAGGGTACACTTGTCATATAGAGAGTGCACCGACGGTTCACCAGACCTGTTCCTTGGAAGGGGGATTGTCCTATGAGGCTAGATTGAGTAGACAAGGCCTATATTATATAGAGTTTAGAAGACTGAGAGCTGATCTCATTGAAACACACAAAATTCTTACAGTGCTTTACAGAGTGAATGCATGGAGGATGGTTCCCCTGGCTGGGAGTCTAGAACTAATGGTCACAGTCTCAGAATAAGGGGTTGGCCGTTACTGACTGAGATGAGGAGAAATAGCTTCATCAGAAGGTAGTGAATCGTTGATATTCTATACGCAGAGGGCTGTGGGTTGAGTAGATTCAAGACACAGATCGATAGATTATTGGATATTAAGGGAATCAAGGGATATGGGGGCAGCTCAGGAAAGTGGAGATGAGGAAGAAGATCAGCCATTATTTTTTGAATGGCGGAGCAGGCTCGTGTGGCCAAATGGCCTAGTCTTGCTCCTATTTCTTATGTACTTATGTTATGTTAAGTAGATAGATAGAAACTGTTCCTATTCGCGGAAGGGTTGAGAACAAAAGGAAACAGATTTAAGGTGAGTGGCAGATGAACCAAAGGTGATTGAGGAAAAACATTCTTTATGCAGCGAGCAGTTAGGATCTGGGATTCATTGCCTGAAAGTGTCTGGAGGCAATTTTATTCGTGGTTTTCAGAAGTGAATTGAATATAACTGAAGGAAAACATTTGCACGGCTATGGGGAAAGGGCGGGGGAGTGGGACTAGCTGAAGAGCTCTTGCAGAGCTCCGGCACGGGCTCGGTGGGACGAATGCACTCCTTCTTTGTATTAACCATTCTATGATACTCTGATTCTATGATTTATCTCATTGGTTAATATTATAAGCGTTGTCCTTTGAATCCTTGTTATCAATACTTTGCTCCTTTCATGTATAATTCCCCTCGGTAAAGCATCGGTAAAGCAGCATGACATATTTGGCAGGGTAAGGCAATTCTTCAGAAACAACTTGTTCATGTTCTTGTTTTAGAATCAGGCAGCAGAGAATGCGCAGGGAATGAGATTCCTGGACTGAGGCACGAGCAGTGTAATCTAGGCGGCCCAGGGATTATATTCCCAAACTGCGGCAGGAGCAGTGTCATGTAGGCCAGTCCCATCGTTCCATCACTGGGATCATTTCTAAGACCCTGTCATTGCGGAACATTTATTTCTGGTGAATGATTTTGCTCTGACGGCCTAGCATGGAATAAACCAGAAAACAATTTTGGGGCAATCCAGCTTTGTTTTTCTGTTAGTCATTCCTTATTCCTGCCACTTCCTCGTCTTCGGCTCTCAGTTTCAGTTCAATAGGACAAGGAAGGATGTTCTGCCGAGGGAGTTTGAGCAGCTAGGGGCCAAATTAAAAAGCAGAACCAGAAGGGTAATAATCTCTGGATTATTACCTGAGCCACGAGCGAATTTGTCTAGGACAAATAAAATTAGAGAGTTAAATGCGTGGCTCAAAGACTGGTGTGGGAGAAATGGGTTTTGCTTCTTGGGACACTGGCACCAGTACTGGGGCAGGAGGGAGCTGTTCTGTTGGGATGGGCTTCACTTCGCCAGTGCTGGGACTAAAGTCCTGGCGGATCATATAACTAGGGCTGTAGAGAGGTCTTTAAACTAACTAGTGGGGGGCGGAGGTTCCTAGAGAGTAAATAATAAAAATGACAACAGAGAAGGTCATAGACTTGGTAGCAGTGGGGAAATTGAAAACCAGAGCGTGTCAGGAAGGGGCAGAAGGTATGGAGTAAAAGGTAAAGTAATAAAAAGGGCAAAAGCAGGAACTAAGTGTCACAAAACATATTTGAAAGTTCTCTATCTGAATGCACGTAGCATTCGTAACAAAATAGACGAGTTAATGGCACAAATAACTACATATGGGTATGATCTTGTGGCCATTACAGAAACATGGCTGCAGGGTGACAATGGCTGGGAATTAAACATACCAGGTTATTTTACGATTAGGAAGGACAGGCAGGAAGGAAGGGGAGGTGGGGTGGCTAAGTTAATAAAGGAAGGAATTACTGTAATACAGAGAAATAATATTGGGTCAAAAGATCAGGATAATGAAACAGTTTGGGTGGAGGTAAGGAATAATAAGGGGAAAAAACACTAGTTGGCGTAGTCTATAGGCCTCCGAACAGTGGCAACTCTGTTGGACGGAGTATCAATCAGGAAATAGTTGAGGCTTGTAATAAGGGAACATCTATAATTATGGTGGATTTTAACTATCATATTAATTGGTCAAATCAAATTGGGCAGGGCTGCCTTGAGGATGAGTTCATTGAGTGTATTAGGGATGGGTTTCTTGAGGAGTATATAACTGAACCTACCAGGGGGCAAGCAACCTTAGATCTGGTCCTGTGTAACGAGACAGGATTAATTAAAAATTTCATAGTAAAGGATCCCCATGGAATGAGTGACCATAACAAGGTTGAATTCCATATTCAATAAGCGGATGAGAAGGTTGTATCTCAAACAAACGTGCTAAGCTTGAATAAAGGAGACTATGAAGGTATGAGAGCGGAATTGAGTAGAGTGGATTGGGAAAATAGTTTAAAGGGTAAGACGATACATGATCAGTGGTGTATATTTAAGGAGTTATTTTACAACTTCCAAAAAAATATATTCCACTGAGAAGGAACGGGTGTAAAAGAAAAGACAGCCATCCGTGGCTAAGTAAAGAAATTAAGGAAAGTATTCGACTAAAAGCAAGGGCATACAAGGTAGCCAAATCTAGTGGGTGGATAGAGGATTGGGAAAACTTTAAAAGACAGCAAAAATAACACAATGATTGATTAAGAAAGGGAAGTTAAATTATGAAAGTAAATTAGCAAAAAATATAAAAACAGATAGCAAGAGTTTTTATAGTTATATGAAAAGAAAAAGGGTGGCTAAAGTAAATGTTGATCCCTTAGAGGATGAGACCGGGAAATTAATGGTGGGAAATATGGAGATGGCAAAAACACTGAATGAATATTTTGTATCAGTCTTTTCAGTAGAAGACACGAAGAATATCCCAACACTGGACAAACAGGGGGCTAAAGGGGGGGGGGAGGAGCTAAACACGATCAAAATCACTAAGGAAGTGGTACTCGGTAAAATAATGGGACACAAGGCAGATAAATCACCTGGACCTGATGGCTTACATCTTGGGTCTTGAGGGAAGTGCCGGTAGGGACTGTGGTTGCATTGGTAATAATTTTCCAAAATTCCCTGGACTCGGCAAAGGTCCCGGCAGACTGGAAAACTGCTAATGTAACACCCTGATTTAAAAAGGGCAGTAGACAGAAGGTTGGAAACTATAGACTGGTTAGCCTAACATCTGTGGTAGGTAAAATTTTGGAGTCCATTATTAAGGAGACAGTAACAGGACTTTTGGATAATCATAATTTAATGGGACAAATTCAGCATGGTTTTATGAAGGGGAAGTCATGTATGACAAATTTGCTGGAGTTCTTTGAGGAAGTAACATATAGGGTGGATAAAGGGGAACCATTGGACGTAGTGTATTTCGACTTCCAAAAGGCATTTGACAAGGTGCCACACAGAAGATTATTGCTTAAGATAAAAAATCACGGGATTGGGGATAATATTCTGGCATGGATAGAGGATTGGCTATCTAACAGAAAGCAGAGAGTTGGGATAAATGGTTAATTCTCAGACTGGTAATCAGTAACTAGTGGTGTTCCGCAGGGGTCAGTGCTAGGTCCCCAACTCTTTACAATCTATATTAACGATTTGGAGGATGGGACCGAATGTAACATATCAAAGATTGCAGATGATACTAAGATGGGAGGGAAAGTAGTGAGTGAGGAGGACATAAAAAACCTGCAAGGGGACATAGACAGACTAAGTAAGTGGGCAGAGATTTGGCAGATGGAATACAATACTGGAAAGTGTGAGGTTATGCACTTTGGCAGGAAAAATCGTAGAGCAAGTTGTTATCTTAATGGCAAGAAGCTGGAAAGTACTGAAGTACAAAGGGATCTGGGGGTCCTGGTGCACGAAACTCAAAAGGTTGGTATGCAGGTGCAGCAAGTGATTAAGAAGGCCAATGGAATGTTGGCTTTCATTGCTAGGGGGATAGAATATAAAAATAGGGAGGTATTGCTTCAGTAGTATAAGGTATTGGTGAGACCGCACCTGGAAAACTGTGTACAGTTTTGGTGTCCATACTTAAGAAAGGACATACTTGCTCTCGAGCCAGTACAAAGAAGGTTCACTCGGTTAATCCCGGGGATGAGGGGATGGACATATGAGGAGAGGTTGAGTAGATTGGGACTCTACTCATTGGAGTTCAGAAGAACGAGAGGCGATCTTATTGAAACATATAAGATTGTGAAGGGTTTGGATCGGGTGGCTGCAGGGAGGAATTTCCCGATGATGGGTGAAACTAGAACTAGGGGGCATTGTCTTAGAATAAGGGGCTGCTCTTTCAAAACTGAGATGAGGAGGAACTACTTCACTCCGAGGGTGGTAGTTCCATGGAATATGCTGCCCCAAAAAGCTGTAGAAGCTACATCATTACATAAATTTAAAACAGAAATAGACAGTTTCCTTGAAGTAAAGGGAATTAAGGGTTATGGGGAGCGGGCAGGAATTTGGACATGAGTCTATGTTCGGATCGGTCATGGCCCTATGGTTAGCGGAGCGGGTCCAGGGGCCGTGTAGCCTGATCCTGCTCCTATTTCGTGTGTCTAATTCTGTTAGATTCAGAAGATGCTTATGTGATAGTGGATTGGCGGTTAGGATCAGATCAGCCATGATCTTATTGAATGGCGGAGCAGGCTCGAGGGGCCGATTGGCCTACTCCTGCCCCTATTTCTTATGTTCTTATGTTAATACAGGAAGAGAAACTCCGCTCTCCCTATTGTGAGCTCGACATTTGATGGGCGGGTGAAATATTTCAGTTTCCCTCACCTTTAATTTAAAACTGTGTACAGTAAGGTGAGCTAGAGTGTGATGCTGTAAAGTGTTGTTGTGACATTGGTTCAATGAGTCTGTTTTTTCAATGTCTCTAATTAAGGCCAGTTACAGTGAAGCCTAATGATGGCTCTCGGGGAATTACTCTCTGCTCTGGATAAGAAGCACCCTTCACTGTTCACCTCACAGGATCCAGCATAGATATCACCAGCCACTCACAGAGGTGATATCATGGTTGTTCTACCCGCCCCACTACTTCCTGATAATTTTGTTGAAGAATGCGGATAAGTTTAATATTTGGCGATATACAAAGTATCTACTTTCCCCTCCTCGATGTTTTTGGTGTTCCGAGTAAGTATCTATATCCAGTGATTATTTGTATCAACCATGTTACACTGCGCTATTATTCTTGCTATTTAACGTTGTATACTCAATTGTTAATAATATTCTGTGTTCCAAGTTGTTGCACCATTGTCAATGCTAGGTTTGTTATATAAAAATACTGGCACGTTCTTTGTGCAGTTTGTCTTCCTGATAACCTCAATATCAATAATTAATTCTGTAAATCGTTACTGTCTGTATTACTGTTCATGTCATTTCCTCCCGCCTCCTCCGCCCTCGCTGCTGTTGGTGTCCCTGGTAAGTGTCTGTATCCTGCTATTAATTCTGTAAATGATGCTTAACTGTATTTCTCTCCTTGTCATTCACTATCCCACCCGCGCTCCTCTCGGCTATTGATTTTGTGCATGCTAAAGTGTTAATAAGCTAAAAATACTCTACATTCAACTCAAGCAATGATACTGGACGAGACTCTTTATTTACCGAATTTCGGACTGCTATTGATAGTGAACATTTGTAACAGATCAGAAGAATGGTTTCTTTGTTCAGGATTTTTTTTTCAACTAATGCCGACAGGTCATCGATCTAACATATTAACTCTGAAACTCTCTCCACAGATGCTGCCTGACCTGGTGAGTATTTCCAACATGTTCCGTTTTCATTTTAGATTTTCAGCATCCGCAGTATTTTGCTTTGATTTACACCTAATGCTCGGTGTGGTTCCTTACATAGAGTCACGTGAACAAATCCTGGCAGATCACATACACGTCTTCAAATGTCTGAAATATGCGCTAATCATTCAGTTGCAGTAAGTGTCTCCATTCACACCATATCCAGTTCTGCATTACTGGCACTGCTTTTGATGGTTAGAATAGGTTTATGAGGATAATTTACATTCTCACAAAATATTCATTCAGCCAAATTTCAATATATTTATTTACAACCTTTGTTTTGAATTTAAAATTGGATGCCGTGCCCGTCTGTCACAGTTCAGTAGATCTCTCAGTGAGACCCAGAGTGATTCAATTTTTCCTCCTGCTATACTTCAGGATAACCGATCCCAGCTGATTGTAACTGAATTACTGAGGATAAGAAAATCCTCTGATCTTCCTCGACAAAATTCTCTATAAAGTTGGCAACCAACAAGTGAAAAAATACAAGGATAATTTTCTTCAATTTGTTTTCAGCTCCTTTACAAAAGCAATCAGCGGCACTTTGCCTGTGGGATAATTCGTCTGATTTCACTGTTAATAAATGCATTCAGTTGGACATTACCTGGTAAATGATAACTGATTATTTTAATCTAGAATCCATTCGTTGTAATGTTAATTGGAAAATCTTCCTTTCAATAAGCTGCAATTTTGTATTTCAAAATAATACACAACTCTAAAGGTTCAAAACACATCGTATAGCCCAGTTATATTTATAACTGCAGTGCACTTGCAGATAGTATCGTAGCATTTGCATATTACAGCCGTTCAGTTTAAATATAATTGCCTGTAATTATTACATGTCAAGGGATGCAGTTTCCCTATTTTGCGGTTGCAATCATTTTCTGTTCTAAATATAATGGATATTCTAAACAGGAGCAGGAATCCAAGCAGAAATTCCCCCCTCACTAACGCAGGGCCGTAGAAGTGAATTGCACTGCTCCAAATACTGACTGATCCTGGGACACAAAGGCTTCCTGAGGGGCTCTAGTCCATTGTATCTGCTACCTTGGGTGGTGCTTTTGTCCGCTGGGTTGAAGGCACATCCAGCATTTAAAATCACATTGATCAAACATCTGTAAATGTGAT
The DNA here is from genome assembly GCF_052327205.1 of Somniosus microcephalus. Lineage (NCBI taxonomy): Eukaryota > Metazoa > Chordata > Chondrichthyes > Squaliformes > Somniosidae > Somniosus > Somniosus microcephalus. Next base: position 1,405,631 of record NW_028225186.1, on the reverse strand, counting down.
GTTTTATTTATTCCCATTTAATTTATTGATGGATCATTCTTACAATAATGCTTGAATTCAGCTGTACATTGATAATAGAATTAGATTATGTCTTTGAATATCTCTAATGGTTTACACATTTCACACCGAATTCCCGAAGGCTGTGTTGCTTGTCCGGTGCTAGGTTTAAGGACATCTCCTCTGGGCTGGAGAGAAACATGGAGTGGGAGGGGGAGGATCCAGTTGTCGTGGTCCATGTTGGTACCAACGATATAGATAGGAGAAGGAAAGAGATTCTGCTGAGGGAGTTTGAGCAGCTAGGGGCCAAATTAAAAAGCAGAACCACAAGGGTAATAATCTCTGGATTTCTACCTGAGCCACGTGCAAATTTGGCTAGGGTAAATAAAATTAGGGAGGTAAATGCGTGGCTCAAAGACTGGTGTGGGAGAAATGGGTTTTGCCTCTTGGGCCACTGGCATCAGTACTGGGACAGGAGAGAGCTGTTCCGTTGGGATGGACTTCACTTGGCCAGTGCTGGGACTAGAATCCTGGCGAATCGAATAACTTGGGCAGTAGAGAGGGCTTTAAACTAATTAGTGGGGGGGGGGAGGTTTTAAAGAGCTAAAAATAAAAATGACAGTGGAGAAGGCATTAGAGCAAGGTTGCAGTGGAGGAATTAAAAACCAGAGCGTGTCAGGAAGGGACAGAATGTATAATGATAAAGGTAAAGTAGTAAAAGGGGAAATAGCAGGAATACATTGTCAGAAAACATATTTGAAAGTTCTTTATCTGAATGCACGCAGCATTCATAACAAAATAGACGAGTTGACGGTACAAATAACTGCACATGGTTATGATCTGGTGGCCATTACGGAAACATGGCTGCAAGATGATCATGACTGGGCACTAAACATACAAGGGTATTTGATAATTAGGAAGGACAGACAGGAAGGAGAGGGAGGTGGGGTTGCTATGCTAATCAAGGATGGAATCACTGCAATAGTCAGAAATGTTATTGTGTCAAAGGATCAGGATAGTGAAACAGTTTGGGTGGAGATAAGGAATAATAGCGGGAAAACGTCACTAGTGGGTGTAGTCTATAGGCCTTCTAACAGTTGCAACTCTGTTGGTCGGAGTATATATCAGGAAATAGTTGGGGCTTGTAATAAGGGAACAGCTATAATCATGGGGGATTTTAACTTTCATATTGACTGGACTAATCAATTTGGGCATGGCAGCCTGGAGGAAGAGTTCACAGAATGTGTTAGGGACAGGTTACTTGAGCAGAATTTAACTGAACCAACCAGGGGGCAGGCAATCGTAGATCTGGTCCTGTGTAATGAGACAGGATTAATAAAAAATATCCCAGTAAAGGATCCCCTTGGAATGAGTGACCAAAATATGGTTGAATTCCAAATTCAGTTTGAGGGTGAGAGTGTTGGATCTCAAACCAGCATACTGAGCTTAAATAAAGGAGACGATGAAGGTATGAGAGTAAAATTGACTAAAGTGGACTGGCAAAGCATATTAAAGTGTAGGACGGTACAAGAGCAGTGGTCTACATTGAAGGAGATATTTCACATCTTTCAAGACAAATATATTCACTGAGGAAAAAGGGGAGTAAAAGAAAAGACAGCCATCCGTGGCTTAGTAAAGTAATAAAGGATAGTATCCGACTGAAAACAAGGGCATATAAAGTAGCCAAACCTAGTGGGAGGATAGAAGATTGGGAAGCATTTAAAAGCCAGCAAAGAATAACTAAAAGATTAATTAAGAAGGGGAAGATAGATTATGAAAGTAAACTAGCAAAAAACATAAAAACAGATAGCAAGAGTTTCTACAGCTGTATAAAAAGAAAAAGGGTGGCTAAATTTGGTCCCTTAGAGGATGAGACCGGGAAACTAGTGTTGAGGAACATGGAGATGGCAAAGACGCTGAACAAATATTTTGTATCAGACTTTACATTAGAGGACACTAAAAATATCCCAACACTGGACAAACAGGGGGCAATGGGGGGGGGCGGGGGGAGGAGCTAAACTCGATTAAAATCACTAAGGGGATAGTACTCGTTAAAATAATGGGACTTAAGGTGGATAAATCCCCCGGACCTGATGGCCTACATCCTGGGGTCTTGAGAGAAGTAACGGTAGGGATTGTGGATGCATTAGTGATTATTTTCCAAAACTCCCTGGACTCAGGAAAGGTCCTGGCAGAATGGAAAACTGCTAATATAATACCCTTATTTAAGAAGGGAAGTGGACAAAAAGCTGGAAACTATAGACCAGTTAGCCTAACATCTGTGGTTGGAAAACTGTTGGAGTCCATTATTAAGGAAACTGTAACAGAGCATTTGGATAAACATAATTTAATAGGACAGAGTCAGCATGGTTATATGAAGGGGAAGTCTTGTTTGACAAATTTGCTCGAATTCTTTGAGAACGTAACATACAGGGTGGATAAAGGGGAAACAGTTGATGTAGTGTATATCGACTTCCAAAAGGCATTTGACAAGGTGCCACACAAAAGATTACTGTTCAAGATAAAAAATCACGGGATTGGGTGTAATATACTGTCATGGGTGGAAGATTTGCTATCTAACAGAAAACAAAGAGTTGGGATAAATGGTTCCTTCTCGGGCTGGCAATCAGTAACTAATGGTGTTCTGCAGGGGTCAGTGCTGAGACCCCAACTCTTTACAATCTATGTTAATGATTTGTAGGAAGGGACCGAGTGCAACATATCCAAGTTTGCCGACGATACAAAGATGGAAGGGAAAGCAGTGAGTGAGGAGATCATAAAAAATCTGCAAAAGGACATAGACAGGCTAAGTGAGTGGGCAGAGATTTGGCAGATGGAATATAATATTGGAGAGTGTGAGGTTATGCACTTTGGCAGATAAAAATCAAAGAGCAAGTTATTATCTAAATGGAGAGAAACTGCAAAGTGCTACAGTCCAAAAGGATCTGGAGGTCCTGGTGCATGAAACATAAACAGTTAGTATGCAGGTGCAGCAGGTGATCAGGAAGGCCAATGGAATCTTGGCTTGGCTTTTATTTCAAGGGAGATGGAGTATAAAAACTGGGAAGTCTTGCTGCAGTTATACAGGGTATTGGTGAGGCAACACCTGGAATACTGCGTGCAGTTTTGGTTTCCATATTTAAGAAAAGATTTTCTTGCTCTCGAGGCGGCTCAGAGAAGGTTCACTCGGTTGATTCTGGAGATGAGGGGGTTGACGTATGGGAAAAGGTTGAGTAGGTTGGGCCTCTACTCATTGGAGTTCAGAAGAATCAGAGGCGATCTTATCCAAACATATAAGATTGTGAGGGGAATTTATCGGGTGGATGCGGTGAGGAAGTTTCCACTGATGTGTGAGACTAGAACTAGGGGGCATAATCTTAGAATTAGGGCTGCCCTTTCAAAACTGAGATGAGGAGAAACTTCTTTACTCAGAGAGTGGTGAATCTATGGAATTTGCTACCCCAGAGAGCTGTGGAAGCTGGAACATTAAATAGATTTAAAACGGAGATAGACAGTTTCCTAGCAGATAAGGGAATTAGGGGTTATGGGGAGAGGGCAGGGAAGTGGACGTGAGTCTAGGTTCGGATCAGCCATGATCCTATTGAATGGCAGAGCAGGCCCGAGGGGCCGTATGGCCTAATCCTGCTCCTACTTCTTATGGTCTTATGTTCTTATGTAATTCCAGAAAACTGCTGCGTTTGGTCCCAGCCTGATTTATAATTTCTCTCTTTATTTTCCTTCCTCACAGTTAACTTAGTGACGATTGTGATCTTGTCTCGGGGAAAGTGCGGTCTCACGAAATGTGTCACTCGGTACCTGGTGGCAATGGCAGTGGCGGATCTACTGGTCATTATCCTCGACTTGATATTGAGGCAGATTCCGATTGTTTATGCGAGACAGTTTGGTTTCATGCACTATATCCCCCTGTGTAACATACACGCCGTCCTGCTTTATGCAGCCACAGACTGTTCTGTCTGGTTCACCATCAGCTTCACCTTTGATCGATTTGTGGCCATTTGTTGCCAGAAGCTGAAAACTAAATATTGCACCGAGAAAACAGCAGCTGTGGTTTTAGGAACACTGATTGCGCTGAGCTGTTTAAAGGACATCCCCTGGTATTTTATGATGACTGGTAAATATGTGTTTACGAACACTCCCTGGCTTTGTAGTGTAACATTCGATGTTATGTATTCATGGGTCTGGGCAACAATCGAACTCCTTCATTATATTCTCACCCCGTGTGTCCCATTTGTTCTGGTTCTGCTGCTCAATGCTTTAACCGTCAGAAAATTTTTAGTGGCCAGCAGAGCCCGCAGGAGACTCCGGGGAAACTGCAGTGGGGAGAGCCCCAAAGACCCAGAGATGGAGAGTCGAAGGAAATCCATAATGTAACTGTTTCTTATCTCGGGAAATTTCATACTCTTATGGGCAATCTTCATGTTGTATTCTGTATGGAGCCGGATGCGGCATTTGGGGTATCAGTCTGTATCTCTACCTATTTATGTGCAAAAAATTGGATTCATGCTCCAGCTCCTGAGTTGCTGCACAAACACTTGTATTTATGCCGTGACCCAGACTAGGTTCAGAGAGCAGTTGAAGAATGCGATGAAATATCCGTTTACTCTAATTGTTAAATTAATTAAATGATGAGAAGAACTTTCCAGCATCATAACTATATCCCGCCTCATAAGCTGTCCAAACCAAGGGGCGAGTGACACATGTTAATATTAACACACACACGTTCACACTGTGTGTATCATAACCAACCACCAGAGACACCCTGTGAACCGTGAAGCTTCCCACTTCCCTCAGGGCTATTAACAATCTGACAGAGACAACAGCGTAATATTAACACAGTTCTCTGCCAAGCTCCGACAGTAATCACTAAAACCCTCCCACTTATCCGTGACTCATATACACGGATTGGGTGAGATACCCACTCTAAATCTAAACCCAGTCCCCATGACAATATTAGTGGAATCACTGAAACCCCTGCAGAAATTAGAACACTACTAAAGGCATTCTTTGTGCAATACAATACTCCCACAAAGCAAAAATGAATATGAAGACACGTCTATATAGAAACATTGATCATAGTAACACTGTAGGAATATATCACTCCTGCCTGGCTTGCTTCACCTCTCCTTCTCTCACAGTGACCCATTCTTTCGCCGGTCCCCTCTCACTCTCACCTGGCCCTTCTCTCTCTCTCTTTCTCTCTCTCCCTCACTCACTCATATACACTCTCGCCTGGCCTACCTCACCTCTCTCTCTCTCTCTCTCTCTCTCTCCCTCTCTCTGTCTCTCTCGCTCGCCTGGCCTACCTCACCTCTCTCTTTCCCTCTCCCCGAAACGACCTCACCTCTTTCTCTCTCTCTTTCTCACCTGGGCTCCCTAGCCGCACCCCCTCTCATCTGAGCAGTACCCTTCTCTCTCTCTCTCACTCCCACACTCTGTAGTCTGGCCTATTATCTCCCTCTCTCTCTTTCTCTCTCTCTCTCACACACACACACACACACACACTCACTCACATACTCACTCACCTGGCCTACCTCTCCTCCCTCTCTCTCTGACTAATGCTGTCGCCTAGCCTGCATCATTCTCACTCACTATATTTTATCCAATGTTCACATTAGAGACAGGAGTTGTTGCTGAGAAACACAGGGGCCATACATTAGCAGAGGGGAGTTAATTGTTCACTATTACCAGCTGTGTGCTATACATGTACAGGAGGTGGCACTGACATGCACGATCAATACAGTACCAGGCGGAAGTGAGCAGTACCATTTTACCCGCTGTGTGCTGTTCATGTACAGGAGATGACACTGAGAAAAGAAGAACATAAGAACATAAGAAATAGGAGCAGGAGAAGGACATTCGGCCCTTCTAACCTGTGCCGCCATAAAATGAGATCATGGCTGATCTTCTGCTTCAATTCCTTTCACCGGTCCTATCAGCATATCCCTTGATGCCCTTACTAGTCAGCAATCTATCGACTCCTGTTTTGAATATACCCAATGTCTGAGCCTCCACAGCCCTCTGGTAAAGAATTCCAAAGAGCCACCACCCTCTGTGTGAAGAAATTTCCCCTCATCTCCGTTCTGAATGGGCTACCCTTTTATGCTGAGGCTGTGGCCCCTGGTTCTAGACTGCCCAGCCAAGGGAAACATTCTCCCAGCATCCACCCTATCAAGCCCTGTATTAATATGGTATGCTTCAATTTGTTCCCCTCTCATTCTTCAGAATTCAAGAGAATGCAAGCCTACTTTACTCAATCTCTTTTCATATGAAAGCCTCGCCATCCCAGGAATCAATCTCCTGAACATTCGTTGCACTCCCTTTATTGCAAGTATATCCTTCCTTAGGTAAGGAGACCAACATTGTACACAGCACTCCAGGTGCGATCTCACCAACGCCCTATATAGTTGGAGTAAGACTTCTTTACTCCTGTACTCAAATCCTCTAGTAATAAAGGCCCGCATACCATTTGCCTTCCTAATGACTTGCTGCACCTGCACATTCACTTTGAGTGATTCATGTACAAGGACAGCCATGTCCCTTTGAGCCTCTGCATTCCCCAATTTTTCACCATATAGGAAATACTCTGCCTTTCTGTTTATTCTACCAAAGTGGATATCTTCTGATATTTCAACGTTATATCCCATCTGCCATGTTCTCGCCCACTCCCTGAGCCTGTCGAGAGCCCCTTTAAGCCACTTCCCATCCTCTTCGCAACTGACACTGCCACCTAGCTTTGTGTCATCAGCAAATTTGGAAAAGTTACATTTAGGCCCCTCATCCAAATCATTGATATAGATTGTAAATAGCAGGGGCCCAAGCACCGAACGTTGTGCTACCCCACTAGTCAGAGCCTGCCATCCTGAAAAAGACCCGTTTATCCCTACTCTTTGATTTCTGTCTGTTAACCAATTCTCAATCCACGCTAGTATATTACCCCCAATTCCATGTGCCCTAACTTTGTTCAAAAACCTCTTGTGTGGGACTTTATCAAAGGCCTTCTGAAAATCCAAATACACCATATCTACTGGTTCCCTTTTGTCTAGTCCACTACTTACATACTCAAAGAACCCCAATAGGTTTGTCAAACAGGATTTCCCTTTCATAAATCCATGTTGACTCCGTCCAATCTTACTATTAGTTTCATATGCCCAGTTATTGCATTCTTTATAATAGAATCCTGCATTTTCCCAAATACTGATGTGAGACTAACAGGTCTGTCGTTCTCCGTTTTCTCTTTCCCTCCTTTCATAAAAACCGGGGTTACATTTGCTATCCTCCAATCTGCAGGACCGGTTCCAGAACCGATTTAATTTTGGAAGATGACAACCAATTCGTCCAGTATAACAGTGACAACCTCTTTCAAAACCATAGGATGTTGGTCTTCTGGTCCTTGGGAGTTATTGACTTTTAGACCCATTAATTTTGCTGGTACATAATTTTTACTGATAAGTTGATAAGTTCCTCATTCTCGCCACACCCTTGGTTTCATCATAATTCTGAGGTTTTATGTGTCTTCCTCCATGAAGACAGAAACAAGTCTTTCTTTAATTACCCAGCCATTTCCTCATTCCCCATTATAAATTCTCCCGTCTCTGACTGTAATGGACCTACATATACCTTCGCCAGTCTTTTCCTTTTGAAATACCTGCAGAAACATTTACAATCCGTTTTAATATTTTTTCACTAGTTTGTGCTCATATTACATTTACCCTTTGTTTATATATCAACTTCTTGGTCCCCCTTTGCTGATTTCTAAAATATCCCCATCATCATGCTGACCGCTTTTTCTGGAATCTTTATATGCTTCCTCCTTTGACTTAATACTAGCTTTAATTTCTTTTGTTAGCCATGGCTGGATCACTTTAACTTTTGGGTTTTTATGCCTTAGAGGAATATATGTTTGTTACAAACTATGCATTATTTCCTTGATTATTAGCCATTGTATGTCCACCTTCATACCTTTCAGTGTAGCCTCTCAATCTACCATGGCCAAATTATCCCTCGTGTAGTTTCCTCTGTTTAGATTGAAGATCTTACTTTCAGATTGGTCGACATCACTCTCAAAATTAATATCAAAAAAAATCAAATCAAATCAAATCAAAATTTATTGTCATTGTTAGTGCACAAGTGCAGTACAACAAAATGTAGGCTTGCGGCTCCCGAGAGTGTACGTTTAGATTAAGACATTTAAACATTCAACATACATTTGGCTTGTAATACATTAATATAAACATAACCATAATGAAGTGCATTGGCAGATGTGCAGGCTTTAGAGTTTATTTGTGGAGTTCAGTAGGATGACAGCCCTGGGAAAGAAGCTGTTCTTAAATCTGGCCGTTCGGGTGCGAATGCATCTGTAGCGTCTCCCAGATGGCAGGAGGGCGAACAGACTGTGGCTGGGGTGGTCAGGTTCTTTGATGATGGACCGTGACCTCCGTAAACAGCGTTTCTGGTATATGTGCTCTATGGTCGGCAGCCGGGTGCCGGTAATGCGTTGGGCAGTTTTGACTACCCGCTGCAGGGCTTTCCAGTCATAGTAGCTACAGCTGCCATACCATACTGTGATACAGTTCGTCAGGATGCTCTCTATTGTGCAGCGGTAAATGTTAGAGAGGATCAGGTGTGACAGGTGACATCCCTTCAGCCTCCTTAGGAAATATAGGCGCTGCTGGGCCTTCTTCACCAGAGAGGAGTTATTGAGGGACCAGGAGAGGTCTTCCGTGACGTGGACTCCGAGGAACTTAAAGCTGTCCACCCTTTCCACCACAGCTCCATTGATGTGGATGGGGGTGTGACTTCCGCCTTTAGACTTCCTGAAGTCCACAATGATTTCTTTGGTTTTCTTGATGTTAAGGGCCAGGTTGTTATCGGCGCACCACTTCCTGAGATGCTGGACCTCCTCCCTGTAGGCTGACTCATCGTTGTTGGTGATCTGGCCTACTGCCGTGGTATCAGCCGCAAACTTGATGATGGTTTTGGAACCATGAACAGCCACACAGTCGTGGTTGAAGAGGGGGTAGAGGAGGGGGCTCAGCACACATCCTTGTGGGGCCCCCGTGTTCAGGGTCAGGTGGGGGGAGGTGTGGATACCTAATTTGACAGACTGGGGTCTGTTTGTCTGGAAGTCCAGGGTCCAGTTGCAGAGGGGAGTGTTCAGACCAAGAGTTTGGAGTTTGGTGGCCAGCTTGTTGGGGACGATAGTGTTGAATGCTGAGCTGTAGTCTATGAACAGCATTCTGATGTAGGTCTCTTTACCATCTAAGTGATTCAGTGCCGAATGTAGTGCAGTTAGGATTGCATCCTCCGTTGATCTGTTTGCACGAAAGGCAAACTGGTGTTGGTCAAGTGAGGCGGGAACACTGGCTTTGATGTGAGCCAGGACCAGTCTCTCGAAACACATCATTATGATGGGTGTGAGTGCGAAAGGTCGATAGTCGTTCAGGCACATCACGGCCGTTTGTTTTGGCACAGGAATAATGGTGGCGGTCTTGAAGCATGTAGGGACTACTGCCTGGGCCAATGACAGATTGACGATGGCGGTGAAGACATCAGCCAGCTGATCAGCACATTGCTTGAGTACCCGTCCAGGGAAGCTATCTGGTCCAGCAGCCTTTCGTGTGTTCACTCCGTGTAGAACACCCCTTACGTCGGAGGTCGACAGAGTGAGCACCTGGTCTTCCGGGGGTGGCAAGGCTTTGGTAGCTGGCTCCCTGTTGTCCCTGTCGAAGCGAGCGTAGAAGTTGTTAAGCTCCTCCGGAAGGGAGGCATCGTAAACCGGGGGGCTGTTTTTTTTGCCCTTGTAGTCAGTGATGGACTTGATGCCTTGCCACATGCACCGGGGGTCCGAGTTGTTGTGGAAATGATCCTCTATCCGCAGTGTCTGTTTCCTTTTGGCAGTCCTGATACCCTTTTTTAGGTTGGTCCTAGCTGCACTGTAAGCCGCCGCGTCACCAGATGTAAATGCTGCATCGCATGCTTTCAACAGCGAGCGGACCTCTCCGTTCATCCAGGGTTTCTGGTTGGGTATGTCCTGATATTTTTATGGGTCGTGACGACCTCGACGCAAATGTTAATGTAGAATAGCACTGCGGATGCGTATTCGTCGATGTCATTATGGGCAAACATGCCCCAATCAGTGCGTTCGAAGCAATCCTGAAGCTCCGAGACTGCCCCCTCTGGCCATACTTTCACTGATCTCACTGATGTTCTCAATCTTTTGATGAGCGGTTTGTATGCCGGGGCTAGAAACAGGGAGAGTTGGTCAGACTTCCCAAGGTGGGAGCAGGGAATGGCCTTATAAGCGTGTACAATGCTCGTATAGACTTGATCCAATGTGTTCTCCCCTCTTGTCGGGCAGGAAACATTCTGGTGGAAATTCGGTAGTACACTTTTTAGGTTTATGTGATTGAAGTCCCCCGCGATGATAAAAGCTTCGTCTGGGTGCACAGTTTGTTGTTCGCTGATGGCCCTGTAGAGGTCCTTCAGTGCTAGTTTGGCATTAGCGTGTGGTGGGATGTAGGCCCACAAAATTCAATCATATTATGGTCACTTGTCCCTAAATGCCCCTTTACCACAAGATTATTGATTAGCCCTCTCTGATTACACAATACCTGATCGAGGCTAGCCTTTTCCCTGATTGGCTCCTCCACCTACTGATCCAGGAAACCATCTCACATGCATTCCAATAATTAGTCCTCCACACCATTAGTGGTAATTTGATTTGCTCAATCAATATGTAGATTAAAGTCCCCCATGATTACCGTATTGCCCTTGTTACATGCAATTCTATTCTCTTGATTGATACTGTGCCCTGCATTATCACTACTGTTTGGTGGCCTATACACAACACCCACCAATATTTTCCACCCTTTGCTGTTTCTTAGCTGCACCAAACTGATACCAGACTTCCACCACGATCTGGCAAGCCAATACATTTTATCACGACCTTACATGTCTTATCCCTTATTAACAGCACTACGCCACCTCCTTTCCCTTTTTATCTATCCTTCCTAAATGCTGAGTACCCTGGAACATTCAGTTCCCAGCTTTGGTTAACCTACAGCCATGTCCATGTAAAGGCAATTACATCATACACATTTACTTATATTAGTGCCATTAATGCATTCACCTTGTGGCGAATGCTACATGCATTTAGATGAAGTGCGTTCAAATTTGCCTGTTTAATATTTTTCTGCACTTTGTCCCTCTTTACGGTTGGCCTTTGTTTTTGCCCCCTACTAGATTTGCTGACAACTTTTCTAACTTGCAATTCCACCTTGGATTTTCTCTGTTCTGGGCCCGCACATAGCTTCCCAGGCTCCTGTCAAACTACTTTAAATGCTTCCCAATAGCACTAGCAAATCCCGCTGCATGGATATTTATCCCGGTTCGGTCGAGGAGTAACCCGCCCAGCTTGTATGGGCCCACCTTCCCCAGAATCGGTCCCAATGCCTCAGGAATTTAAATCCCTCCCTCCTACAGCATCTCTGCAGTCACGCATTCATCTGGTCTATTCTCCTATTTCTTCACTCACGGGCACGTGGCACTGGATGTCATCCTGTTATTACTACCTTTGAAGTCCTGCTCTTTAACTTAAATCCTAGCTCCCTATATACTGCTTGCAGGACCTCGTCCCTCTTTCTACCTATGTCGTTGGTACCGATATAGACTACGACCTCTGGCTGTTCACCCCCACCCCCCGCTTCAAAATATCCTGCAGCCTCTCAGTGACATCCTTGACCCTGGCACCAGGGAGGCAACATATATCCTGCAGTCACGTCTGCGGCCACGGAAATTTCTATCTGTTCCCCTTATGATAGAATCCGCTATCTCAAGTGCTCTCCAACTCCTTTTCCTCCCCTCCTGTGTAGCTGAGCCACTCATTCTGCCACGGACTTGGCGCTTGCTGCATTCCGCTTTCGGTGTCTGTGAATGGACTTGTCTGAGTCTGTGAATGGATCTGCCTGAGACAGTGAATGGAGATCTCTGAGTCTGTGAAGTGACCATTCTGAGTCTGTGAAATGAACTCTGTGTCTGTGAATGGAGCTCTCTGAGTCTGTGAAATGAGATAGCTGAGTCTCTGAATGGAGTTCTCTAAGTCGGTGGAATGAGCTTTCGGTCTCTGTGAATGGAGCTGTGCCTGGGTCTGTGAATGGAGCTGTCTGAGTCTGTGAATGGAGCTGCCTGAGTTTGTGAAATGAACTTTCCGATTCTAGCAATTAACTTTCTGACTCTGTGAATGGAGCTGTCTGGGTCTGTGAATGGCTATGTCTGTATCGGTGAAATAAGAACATAAGAAATAGGAGCAGGAGTAGGCCAAACGGCCCTTTGAGCCTGCTCCACCATTCAATAAGATCATGGCTGATCTGATCCTAACCTCAAATGTACTATCACTCTACATCCCTCCAGAACCCATGTGATCTCCTGGGCAGCACGGTGGCATAGTAGTTAGCACTGTTGCCTCACAGCACCAGACACCCGGGTTCGAATCCGGCCTCAGGTGACTGTCTGTGTGGAGTTTGCACATTCTCCCCATGTTTGCGTGGGTTTCCTCCGGGTGCTCCGGTTTCCTCCCACAGTCCAAAGATGTGCGGGTTAGGTTGATTGGCTATGATAAATTGACCCTTAGTGTTAGGGGGATTAAATACGTGGGGTTACGGGGATCAGGTGGGATATGTGTCGGTGCAGGCTCGATGGGCCGAAATGGCCTCTATCTGCACTGTGGGGTTTCTGCGATTTCTGTGAGATGCGAAAAAACAGGTAAAAAACCGAATGGCCAAGTTGTGGGAAAAAATCTGGGAAATTCCTCTCCGACCCATCTAGGCAATCGAAACTCGTCCAGGAGATCACTGTCCCTATATTTTCTACAGTACTTACCTCCTGTAAATGGTGATCTCCAGCCCAGCCAGGAACAGGAATAGAACCATCTCCTGAAATCTAACACATAATTAGAACACAAGAATTAGGAGCAGAACCAGGCTACACGGCTCCTGGGCCCGCTCCGTTACCCACAGGGCCATGAACGTTCCAAACATTGACTCATGTCCAAATTCCTGCCCGTAACCCTTAATTCCCTTTACTTCTAAGAAACTATCTATTTCTGTTTAAAATTTATTTAATGATGGAGCTTCCACAGCTTTCTGGGGCAGCAAATTCCAAAGACTTACTACCGTCTGAGGGAAGAAGTTTCTCCTCATCTCAGCTTTGAAAGAGCAGCCCCTTATTCTAAGATTATGCCCTCTAAATCTAGTTTCATCCATCATTGGGAACATCCTCATCACATCCACCCGATCAACCCCTTCTCAATCTCATATGTTTCAATATGATCGCCTCTCATTCTTCCGAACTCCAATGAGTAGAGTCCCAATCTTCTCAACCTCTCCTCATATGTCCACCCCCTCATCCCCGGGATTAACCGAGTGAACCTTCTTTGTACTGACTCGAGAGCAAGTATGTCTTTTCTTAAGTATGGACACCAAAAATGTATGCTGTATTCACGGTGCGGTCTCACCAATACCTTGTACAACTGCAACAATACCTCCCTGTTTTTATATTCTATCCCCTTAGCAATAAAAGCCAACACTCCATTGGCCTTCTTGATCACTTGCTGAACCTGCATACTAACTTTTTGTGTTTCGTGCACCAGGACCCCACAGATCCATTTGTACTCCAGTACTTTCCAGTTTCTTGCCATTAAGATAATAACTTGTTCTATGATTTTTCCTGCCAAAGTGCATAACCTCACACTTTCCAGTATTGTATTCCATCTGCCAAATCTCTGCCCACTTACTTTGCCTGTCTATGTCCCTTTCCATGTTTGTTATGTCCTCCTCGCTCACTACTTTCCTTCCCATTTTTGTAACATCTGCAAACTTTGATATGTTACACTCGGTCCCCTACTCCAAATCATTAATATAGATTGTAAAGAGTTGGGGTCCCAGCACTGACCCCTGCGGAACACCACTAGTTACTGATTGCCAGTCTGTGAATGAACCATTTATTCCAACTCTCTGCTTTCTCTTAGATAGCCAATTCACCACCCATGCCAGAATATTATCCCCAATCCCATGATTTTTATCTTGAGCAATAATCTTATGTGGCACCTTGTGAAATGCCTTTTGGAAGTCTAAATACACTACGTCCACTGGTTCCCCTTTATCCACCCTGTATGTTACTTCCTCAAAGAACTCAAGCAAATTTGTCAAACATGACTTCCCCTTCATAAAACCATGCTGACTTTGTCCTATTAAATTATGCTTATTCAAATGTCCCGTTACTGTCTCCTTAATAATGAACTCTAAAATTATACCAACCACAGATGTTAGGCTAACAGGTCGATAGTTTCCAGCCTTCTGCCTACTACCTTTTTTAAATAAGGGTGTTACATTAGAAGTTGTCCAATCTACCGGGACCTTTGCTGAGTCCAGTGAGTTTTGGAAAATTATTACCAATGCATCCACAATCCCTACCGTCACTTCCCTCATGACCCTAGGATGTAAGCCATCAGGTCCAGGGGATTTTTCCGCCTTGAGCCCAATTATTTTTCCAAGTACCACTTCCTTAGAGATTTCAATCGTGTTTAGCTCCTCCCCCCCTAGAGCCCCCTGTTTGTCCAGTGTTGGGATATTCTTAGTGTCCTCCACCGTAAAGACTGTTACAAAATAATTGTTCAGCGTTTTTGCCAACTCCATGTTTCCCACCATAATTTCCCGGTCTCATCCTCTAAGGGACCAAAATTTAGTTTAGCCACCCTTTTTCTTTTTATATAACTATAGAAACTTTTGCTATCTGTTTTTATATTTTTTGCTAATTTACTTTCATAACCTATCTTCCCTTTCTTAATCAATCTTTTAGTTATTTTTTGCTGTCTTTTAAAGACTTCACAATCTTCTATCATCCCACTAGATTTGGCTACCTTATATGCCCTTGTTTTAAGTCGGATACTATCCTTAATTACTTTATGTAGCCACGGATGGCTATCTTTTCTTTTACACACTTTTTTACTCAGTGGAATATATTTTTTTTGGAAGTTGTAAAATAACTCCTTAAATATACACCACTGATCATGTACCGTCTTACCATTTAATCTATTTTCCCAGTCCACTCTAATCAATTCCGCTCTCATACCTTCATA
The DNA here is from genome assembly GCF_052327205.1 of Somniosus microcephalus. NCBI lineage: Eukaryota > Metazoa > Chordata > Chondrichthyes > Squaliformes > Somniosidae > Somniosus > Somniosus microcephalus. The sequence continues at coordinate 1,390,480 of NW_028225186.1, read as the reverse complement.
GTCTCCTTTATTCAAGCTCAGCACGCTTGTTTGAGATCCAACCTTCTTACCATCTAATTGAATATGGAATTCAGCCATGTTATGGTCACTCATTCCAAGGGGATCCTTTATTAGGACATTTTTAATTAATCCTGTCTCATTACACAGGACCAAATCTAAGGTTGCTTGCCCCTTGGTCGGTTCAGTTACATACTGCTCAAGAAACCCATCCCTAATACACTCAATGAACTCATCCTCAAGGCTGCTCTGCCCAATTTGATTTGTCCAGTTAATATGATAGATTAAATCCCCTTAATTTTAGCTGTTCCCTTATTACAAACCTCAACTATTTCCTGATTAATACTCCATCCAACAGATTTGCAAATCTTCGGAGGCCTATAGACTATGCCCACTAGTGTTTTTTCCCCTTATTATTCCTTATCTCCACCCAAACTGTTTCACAATCCTGATCCTTTGACGCAATATCATTTCTCTGGATTACAGTGATTCCTTCCTTTATTAACATAGCCACCCCACCTCCCCTTCCTTGTTGTCTGGGTCTGTGAATGGAGTTGTCAGAGTCTGTGAATGGATATGTCTGAGTCTGTCAATGGAGATGTCTGGTTCTGTGACATGAGCAGTCTGGTTCTGTGAGTGGAACTATCTAGGTCTATGAAATGCGCTTTCTGAATCTGGAATGAAGCTGTCTGTGTCTGTGAAATGAACTTCCTGAGTCTGTGAACGGAACTGTCTGGTTCTGTAAAATAAGTTGTCTTGCTCTGTTAAAGGAGCTGTCTGGGTCATTGAATGGAGCTCTCTGTGTCTGTGAATGGAGAAGTCTGGTTCTGTGAATGGAGCTGTCTGCCTAGGGAATGAATCTCACTGGTCCGTGAAAAGAGCTGTCATGGTCAGTGAATGGAGCTGTCTGGGTCTGTGAATGGAGCTGTCTGTGTCTCTGAATTGACAGATCTATGTCTATGAAATGAGCTTAACGAATCTGGAATGGAGCTGTCTGGGTCTGTGAAATGAACTTCCTGAGTCTCTGAATCCATCTGTCTCGTTCTGTGAAATTTGTTTCTGAGTCTGTGAATCGATCTGTCTGGTTCTGTGAAATGATGTTTCCGAGTCTGTATATGGTGCTGTCTACTTCTGTGAATGGAGCTGTCTGGGTTTGTGAAATTAGCTTTCTGACTCTGTGTATGGTGCTGCCTGGGACTGTGAATAGAGCTCTCTGGATCCGTGAATGGTGATTTCTGAATCTGTGAATGGAGCTGTCATGGCCTGTTAATTGGGCTGTCTGGGTCTGTGAAATGAACTTTCTGGGTCATTGAATTGAGATGTCTGGTCCGTGAACGGAGCTCTCTAGGTCTGTGATTGTAGCTGTCAGAGTCTGGGAATGGAGATTTCTGAATCTGTGAAATGTGTTGTCTGGATCTGTGAATGGAGCTGTGTGCGACTGTGAATGGAGCTGTCCTCGTCTGTGAATGGAAATGCCTGAGTTTGTGAATGAAGCTGTCTGGGTCTGCGAAATGAGCTGTCTGGTTAATTTGAAATGAGATGTCTTGGTCTGTGAATGGAGCTGTCTGAGTCTGTGAAATGAGCTGCCTGGGTCTTTGAATTGAGATGTCTGGTTCTGTGAGTGGAGCTCTCTGGGCCTATGAATGGAGTTGTCTTGGTCTGTGAAAGGAGATGTCTGAGTTTGTTATTGGAGCTATGTGAGTCTGTGAATGGACTTGCTGGGTCTGTGAATTGAGCTTCATGAATCTGAGAATTGAGATTTTTAAGTCGATGAAATGCACTTTAGATGTCTGTGAATCTATCTGTCTGTGTCTGTGAATGGAGCTATCTGGGTCTGTGAAATGCGTTTTCTGAAACAGTGAATGCAGCTGTCTGGGTCTCTGACTGGAGCTGTCTGGGTTTGTTAAATGAGCTTTCTGTGTCTGTGTATGGTGCTGCCTGGAACAATGAATGGAGATGTCTGAGTCTATGAATGGAGCTGCCTGGGGCTGAGAAATGAGTTGTCCATGTCTGTGAATGGAGCTTTCTGTGTCTGTGAATGGAGTTCTCGGTGTCTGTGAATGGAGCTTTCTGGGTCTGTGAATGGAGTTGTTAGAGTCCGTGAAATGAGTTGTCTGTGCCTGTAAAATGAGCTTTCTGAGTCTGTGAATCGAGCTGTCTGAGTCTGAGAAATGAGATTCCTGAGTCTCTGAATGGAGTTCTCTAATTCGGTGAAATGAGCTTTCGGTGTCTGTGAATGGAGCTGTTTCTGGGTCTGTGAGTCGAGCTGTCTGAATCTGTGAATGGAGCTGCCTGAGGTTTTGAAATGAACTTTCCGATTCTGAGCAATTAACTTTCTGAGTCTGTGAATGGAGCTGTCTGGGTCTGTCAATGGAGATGTCTGGGTCTGTGAAATGAGTTGTCTGGGTCTGTGAATGGAGCTTTCTAGGTCTATGTAATGAGCTTTCTGAATCTGGAATGGAGCTGTCTGGGTCTGTAAAATGAACTTCCTGAGTCTGTGAATGGAACTATCTGGTTCTGTGAAATAAGTTGTCTTGCTCTGCGAAAGGAGTTGTCTGGGCATTTGAATGGAGCGGTCTGTGTCTGTGAATGGAGAAGTCTGATTCTGTGAATGGAGCTCTCTGCGTAGGGAATGGAGCTCTCTGGTCTATGAAATGAGCTGTCATGGTCAGTGAATGGAGCTGTCTGGGTCTGTGAATGGAGCTGTCTGGGTCTGTAATTTGAGATAGCTAGGTCTATGAAATGTGCTTAACGAATCTGGAATGGAACTGTCTGGGTCTGTGAAATGAATTCCTGAGTCTGTGAATCCATCTGTCTGGTTCTGTAAAATGATGTTTCTGAGTCTGTATATGGTGCTGTCTACTTCTGTGAATGGAGCTGTCTGGGTCTGTGAAATTAGCTTTCTGAGTCTGTGTATGGTGCTCTCTGTGTCTGTGAATGGAGCAGTTATGAGTCTGTGAAGGAGGCTATCTGGGTCTATGAAATGCGATGACTTGGACTGTGAATAGAGCTCTCTGGATCCGTGATTGGTGATTTCTGAATCTGTGAATGGAGCTGTCATGGTCTGTGAATGGGGCTGTCTTGGTCTGTGAAATGACTTTTTGGGGTTTTGAATTGAGATGTCTGGGTCTGTGAACGGAGCTCTCTAGCTCCGTGACTGGAGTTGTCTTTGTCTGTGAATGGACCTTTCTGAGTCTGTGAACGGTGGTGACTGTGTCTGTGAATGGAGTTGTCTGGGTCTGTGAAATGTGCTGTCTGGGTCTTTGAAGTGAGATGTCTGGGTCTGTGAATGGAACTGTCTATAACTGTGAAATATGTTGTCTGGATCTGTGAATGGAGCTGTCTGGGTCTTTGAATGGAGCTGTCCTGGTCTGTGAATGGAGATGCCTGAGTTTGTGAATGGAGCTCTCTGGGTCTACGAAATGAGCTGACTGGTTATTTTGAAATGAGATGTCTTGGTCTGTGAATGGAGCTGTCTGAGTCTGTCAAATGAGCTGTCTGGGTCTTTCAATTGAGATGTCTGGGTCTGTGAATGGAGCTATCGGAGTCTGTGACATGAGTTATCTGGATCTGTGCATGGAGCTGTCTGGGTCTGTGAATGGAGTTGTCTTGGTCTGTGAATGGAGATGTCTGAGTTTGTGAATGGAGATGACTGGGTCTGCGAAATGAGCTGTCTCGTTATTTTGAAATGAGATGTCTGGGTCTGTAAATGGAGCTGTTGGAGTCTCTGAAATGAGTTTTCTGGATCTGTGCATGGAGCTCTCTGGGCCTGTGAATGGAGTTACCGTGGTCTGTGAATGGAGATACCTGTGTTTTTTAATGGAGCTAGCTGAGTCTGTGAATGGAGTTGCTGGGTCTGTGAATTGAGCTTCCTGTGTCTGAGAATTGAGATTTCTAAGTCGATGAAACGAGCTTTATATATCTGTGAATGTAGCTGTCTATGTCTGTGAATGGAGCTGTCTGGGTCTGTGAATGGAGTTGCCTGCGACTGTGAATGGAGCTGTCTGGGTCTGTGAAATGCGATTTCTGAAAATATGAATGCAGCTGTCTGGGTCTCTGACTGGAGCTGTCTTGGTTTGTTAAATGAGTTTTCTGTGTCTGTGCAGTGTGCTGTCTGGGACAATGAATGGAGCTGTCTGTGTCTATTAATGGAGCTGCCTGGGGCTGAGAAATGAGTTGTCCATGTCTGTGCATGGAGCTTTCTGAGTCTGTGCATGGAGCTCTCTGTGTCTGTGAATGGAGCTCTCTGGGTCTGTGAATGCAGCTGGTAGAGTCTGTGAAATGAGTTGTCTGTGCCTGTGAAATGAGCTTTCTTAATCAGTGAATGTAGCTGTCGGAGTCTGTGAAATTAGTTTTCTGAGTCTTTGAATGGCGTTCTCTACATCGCTGAAATGAGCATTTGGTGTCTGTAAATGGAGCTGTGCCTGGGTCTCTGAATGGAGCTGTCTGAGTCTGTGAATGGAGCTGCCTGAGTTTGTGAAATGAACTTTACGATTCTGAGCCTGTGAATGGAGCTCTCTGGGTCTGTGAATGGAGATGTCTGAGTCTGTGAATGGAGCTGCCTGAGTTTGTGAAATGAACTTTACGATTCTGAGCCTGTGAATGGAGCTCTCTGGGTCTGTGAATGGAGATGTCTGTATCGGTGAAATGAGTTGTCTGGGTCTGTGAATGGAGTTGTCTGGGTCTGTGAATGGAGTTGTCTGAGTCTGTGAATGGAGCTGTCTGAGTCTGTCAATGGAGATGTCTGTGTCTGTGAAATGAGCTCTCTCAGTCTGTGAATGGCGCTATCTAGGTCTATGAAATGAGCTTTCTGAATCTGGAATGGAGCTCTCTGAATCTGTGAAATGAACTTCCTGAGTCTGTGAATGGAACTGTCTGGTTCTAGAATTAATTTTCTTGCTCTGTGAAAGGAGCTGTCTGGCTCCTTGAATGGAGCTGCCTGCGTCTGAGAATGGAGAAGGCTGGTTCTGTGAATGGAGCTGTCTGCGTAGGGAATGGAGCTCTCAGTTTTGTGAAATGAGCTGTCATGGTTAGTGAGTGGAGCTGTCTGGATCTGTGAATGGAGCTTTGTGTGTCTGTGAGTTGAGATATCAAGCCCTATGCAAAGAGCATAACGAATCTGGAATAGAGCTGTCTGGGTCTGCGAAAAGAAGTTCCGGAGACTGTGAATCGATCTGTCTGGTTCATTGAAATTATGTTACTAAGTCTGTATATGGTGCTGTCTACTTCTGTGAATAGAGCTGTCTGGGTCTGTGAATGGAGCTCTCTGGGTCTGTGAAATTAGTTTTCTTTGTCTGTGTATGGTGCTGTCTGTGACTGTGAATGGAGCTCTTATGAGTCTGTGAAGGGAGCTATCTGGGTCTATGAAATGCGATGTCTGGGATTGTGAATAGAGCTCCCTGAATCCGTGAATGGTGATTTCTGAATCTGTGAATAGAGCTGTCATGGTCTGTGAATGGGGCTGTCTGGGTCTATGAAATGAGTGATCTGGGTCTTTGAATTGAGATGGCTGGGTCCGTGAATGGAGCTCTCTAGGTCTGGGACTGGAGTTCTCTGAGTCTGGTAACGGAGCTTTCTGAGTCTGTGCATGGCGCTGGCTGTGTCTGTGAATGGAGCTTTCTGAGTCTGTGAAATGTGCTGTCTGGGTCTTTGAAGCGAGATGTCTGGGTCTGTGAATGGAGCTTTCTAATCTGTGATATGTGTTGTCTGGATCTGTGAATGGAGCTGTTTGGGTCTGTGAATGGAGCTGTCCTGGTATGTGAATGGAGATGCCTAAGTTTGTGAGTGGAGCTGTCTGCGTCTTTGAATGGGCCTGTCTGGGTGTGAAATGAGCTGTCTGGGTCCTTGAATTGAGATGTCTGGGCCTGTGAATGGAGCTGCCGGTGTCTGCTAAATGAGTTGCCTAGATCTGTGCATGGAGCTGTCTTGGCCTGTGAATGGACTTGTCTTGGTCTGTGAATGGAGACGTCTGAGTTTGTTAATGGAGCTATCTGAGTCTGTGAATGGACGTGATGGGTCGGTGAATTGAGCTTCCTTTGTCTGAGAATTGAGATTTCTAAGTCGGTGGAATGAGCGTTAGATATCTGTGAATGGAGCTCTCTGTGTCTGTGAATGGAGCTGTCTGGGTCTGCGAATGGAGCTGTCTGGGTCTGTGAATGGAGCTGTCTGGGTCTGTGAATGGAGCTGTCTGTGTCTGTGAATGGAGCTGTCTGTGTCTGCGAAATGCGATTTCTGAAACTTTGAATGGAGCTGTCTGGGACTCTGACTGGAGAATCTGGGTTTGTTAAATGAGCTCTCTGTGTCTGTGTATGGTGCTGTCTGGGGCTATGAATGGAGCTGTCTGAGTTTATGAATGGAGCTGCCTGGGGCTGAGCAATGAGTTTTCTGTGTCTGTGAATGAAGCTTTCTGTGTCTTTGAATGGAGCTCTCTGTGTCTGTGAATGGAGCTTTCTGGGTCTGTAAATGGAGCTGTTAGAGTCTGTGAAGTGAGTTGTCTATTACTGTGAATGGAGCTTTCTAGGTCTGTGAATGGAGTTTTCTGAGTCTGTGAAATGTGTTTCCTGGTCTGTGAATGGATTTGCCTGAGTCTGTGAATGGAGCTGTTTGCATCTGTGAATGGAGAGGTCTGGTTCTGTGAATCGAGCTGTCTGTGTCTGTGAATTGAGATGTCTAAGTCTATGAAATGAGCATTCCAAATCTGAAATGGAGCTGTCTGGGTCTGTGAAATGAATATCCTGAGTCGGTGAGTGGAGCTGTCTGGGTCTGTGAAATGACCTTTATGAGTCTGCGTATGGTGCTCTCTGAGTCTGTGCATGGAGCTGTCTGGATCTGTGAAATGAGTTGTCTGGGTCTCTGAAAGGAGCGCTCTTTGTCTGTGAATGGTGTTGCCTGGGTCGGTGAAATGACTTATCTGGGTCTCTGAATTGAAATGTCTGGTTCTGTGAATGTAGCTGTCATGGTCTGCGAATGGAGCTGTCTGTGTCTGTGAATGGAGCTGCCTGGATCTGCGAATGGAGCTTTCTGAATCTGTGAATGTAGCTGTCTGTTTTTCTGAATTGATCTGTCTGGGACTGTGAAATGATTTTTCTGTGTGTCTGAATGGAGCTCTCTGGATCTGTGAAAGCAGCTTTCTGTATCTGTGAATGGAGCTGTCTGGGTTTGTGAAATAGCTGCCTGGGTTTTGAATTGTGATGTCTGTGAATGGAGCTGCCTGAGTTTGTGAAAGCAGCTTTCTGATTCTGAGCAATTAATTTTCTGAGTCTGTGAATGGAGCGCTCTGGGTCTGTGAATGGAGATGTCTGGATCCCTGCAATTAGCTGTCTGGTTCTGTGAATGGAGTTATCTAAGTCCATGAAATGAGCTTTCTGAATGTGGAATGGAGCTCTCCGGGACTGTGAAATGAGCTTTCTGAGTCTCTGAATGGAACTCTCTGGTTCTGTGAAATGAGTTGTCTTGTTCTGTGAATGGAGTTGCCTGTGTAGGGAATGGAGCTGTCAGGTCTGTGAAATGAGCTGCCATGGTCAGTGAATGGAGCTGTCTGGGTCTGTGAATAGAGCTCTCTGTGTCTGTGAATTTAGATATCTTGTTCGATGAAACGAGCTTTCTGAATCTGGAATGGAGCTGTCTGGTTCTGTGAGATGAACTTCCTGAGTCGTTGAATCAATTGTTCTGGTTCTTTGAAATGAGGTTTCTGAGTCTGTAGATGCTGCTGCCTACTTCTGTGACTGGAGCTGTCGGTGTCTGTGAAATGAGATTTCTGTGTATGTTGCTGTCTGGATCTGTGAATGGAGCTGTCTGAAAATGTGAATGGAGCTGTCTGTGTCTGTGGATGGAGCTGTCTGGGACTGTGAAATGAGCTGTCTGGGTATTTGAATTGTGATGTCTGTGTCTGTTAATGGATCTGTCTTGGTCTGTGAAATGGAACTGCCTGGTTCTGTGAATGGACCTGTCTTGGTCTGTGAATGGAGATGTCTGAGTTTGTGAATGGAGTTATCAGAGACTGTGAATGGAGCTTGCTGGGTCTGGGAATGCAGCTTTCTGGGTCTGTGAATAGTGTTGTCTGCGTTTGCGATTGAAGTTGGCTGAGACTGTGAAATGAGTTGTCTGGGTCTCTGAATGGATTTGCCAGAGTCTGTGAATGGAGCTGTCTGTGTCCGTGAATGGAGCTCACTGGGCCTGTGAAATGTGTTGTCTGGGTCTATGAATGGAGCTGTCTGGGTCTGTGAATTAAGATGTCTGAGTCTGTGATTGGAGATATCTAGGTCTATGAAATGAACTTTCTTAATCTGGAATGGAACCGTTTGTGTCTGTGAAATGAACTTCCGGATTCTGTGTATTGAGCTGTCGGGTTCTGTGAAATGAGTTTACTGAATCTGTATATGTTGCTGTCTGGGTCTGTGAATAGTCCTGTCTGATTCTACGAAATGAGTTTTCTGAGTCCGTGAAATGAGTTCTCTAGATCTGTGAATGGAGCTTTCTGAATCTGGGAATGGAGCTGTCTCGGTCTGTGAAATGAGTTGTCTGGGTCTTTGATTTGAGATGGATGGGATTGTGAATGGAGCTGTCCTGGTCTGTGAAAAGAGTTGTCTGGATTTGTGAATGGAGCTGAATGGGTCTGTGAATTGAGCTTCCTGAGTGAGAGAATTCAGCTTTCTATGTCGGTGACATGAGCTTTAGATGTTTGTGAATGGAGCTTTATGGATCTGTTAATGGAGCTGTCTGAGTCTGTGAATGGAGCTGTCTGGTCTTTGAAATGAGTTGTCTGGGTCTCTGAAAGGAGCTGTCTAGATATGTGAATGGAGCTTTCTGAAAATGTAAATAGAGCTGTCTGTGCCTGTGAATGGAGCTGTCTGGATCTGTGAAATGAGTTGTCTGGGTCATTGAATGGAGATGTCTGTGTCTGTGTCTGTGAATGGAGCTGTCTTGGTCTCTGAATGGAGCTGTCTCTGTCTGTGAAGGTAGCTTTGAGTCTGTGAATGGAGCTGTCTGTGTCTGTGAATGGAGCTGACTGCATCTGTGAAATGAGCTGTCTGTGTGTTTGAATTGAGATGTTTGGGTCTGTGAAAGTAGCTTTCTGAATCTGTGAATGGAGCTCTCTGTGTCTGTGAATGGAGCACTCTGGGTCTGTGAAATGAGTTGTCTGGCTGTGTGAATGGAGCTCTCTGGATCTGTGAAATGAAGTTTCTCAGTCTGAATATGTTATGTCTGGGTCTCTGAATGGAGCTATCTCGGTCTTTGAAATGAGCTTTCTGACTCAGTGTATTCTGCTGTCTGGGACTGTGAATAGAGCTGTCTGAGGCTCTGAATGGAGATGTCTGGGTCAGTGAAATGAGTTATCTAGTTGTGTTAATGGAGCTGTCTGTGTCTGTGAATGGAACTCTGTGTCTGTGAAATTAGTTGTCTGGGTATGTGTATGGAGCTGTCTGGATCTGTGAAATGAGTTGTCTGGTCTGGTGAATGGAGTTTGGAGTTGTCTGAGTCTGTGAATGGATCTGTCTGTGCCTGTCAATGGAAATATCTGGATCTATGGAATGAGCTTACTGAATCTGGAATGGAGCTGTCTGGGTCTGTGAAATGAACTTCCTGAGTCTGTGAATGGAACTGTCTGGTTTTGTGAAATGAGTTGTCTTGGTCTGTGAAAGGAGCTGTCTGGGTCCGTGAATGTAGCTGTCTGCGTCTGTGAATGTAAAAGTCTGGTATTGTGAATGGAGCTGACTGTGTAGGGAATGGAACTATCTGGTCTGTGAAATGAGCTGTCATGGTCCGTGAATGAAGCTGTCTGGGTCTGTGACTGGAATTGTCTGAGTCTGTGAATTGAGATATCTTGTTCTATGAAATGAGATTCCCGAATCTGTAATGGAGCTGTCTGGGTCTGTGAAATGAACTTCCTAAGTCTGTGAATCGATCTGTCTGGTTCTGTGAAATGATGTTTCTGAGTCTGTATATCTTGCTGTCTACTGCTGTGAATGGAGCTATCTGTGTCTGTGAAAGGAGCTTTCTGAGTCTCTGTATGGTGCTGTCTGGGTCTGTGAATGGAGCTGTCTGAAACTGTGAATGGAGCTGTCTCGGTCTGCGAAATCAGATGTCTGGGTGTGTGAATGGAGCTGTCTGGATCTGTGAAAGGAGCTTTCTGAATAGGTGAATGGAGCAGTCTTTGTCTGTGAATGGAGCTGTCTTTGTCTTTGAAATGAGATGTCTGAGGTGTTGAATTGAGATATCTGGGTCTGTGAATGGAGCTGTCATGGTCTGTTAATGGAGTTGTCTGTGTCTGTGAATGGAGATGTCTGGGTCTGTGAATGGAGATTTCGGTGTTTGTGTATGGAGATGTCTGAGTATGTGAATGGAGCTTTCGGGGTCTCTGAATTGAGCTTCCTGAGTCTGGGAATTGAGATTTCTATGTCTGTGAAATGCGCTTTCTATGCCTGTGAATGGAAATATCTGGTTCTGTGAAATGAGATTTCTGTGTCTGTATATGGGGCTGTCTGGGTCTCTGAATGGAGCTATCTGTGCCTGTGAAATGAGATTTCTGAGTCTGTGCCTGCTGCTGTCTGGGTCTGTGAATGGAGCTGTCTGAGACTCTGAATGGAGCTGTCTGGGTCTGTGAAATGAGTTGTCTAGGTGTGAGAATGGAGCTGTCTGGATCTGCGAATGGATCTTTATGAATCTGTTAATGGAGCTGTCTGTGTTTGTGAATGGAGCTGCCTGTGTCTGTGAAATGAACTCTCTGGGTGTGTGAATGGAGCTGTCTGGATCAGTGAATGCAGCTTTCTGAATCTGTGAATGGAGCTGTCTGTGTCTGTGAATGGAGCTGTCTGGGTTTGTGAAATGAGCTGTCTTGGTCTTAGATTTGTGGTGTCTGGGTCTGTGGTTGGAGCTGCCTGAGTCTGTGAAATGAGTTCTCTGGATCTGTGAATGGTGTTGTCTGGGTCTTTGAATGGAGCTGTCTTTGTCTGTGAAAGGAGATGTCTGTGTCTGTGAAAGGAGCTGTCAGGGTCTGTGAATGAAACTGTCTGAGTATTTGAATGGAGATATCTAGGTCTATGAAATGAGCTTTCTTAATGAGTTGTCTGGGTCTCTGAATGGATTTCCCTGAGTCTTTGAATGGAGCTATCTGTGTCTTGAATGGAGCTGTCTGGGTCAGTGAAATGAGTTGTCTGGTTCTGTGAATAGAGCTGTCTAGGTCTGTGAATGAAACTGTCTGAGTATATGAATGGAGATATCTAGGTCTATGAAATGAACCTTCTTAATCTGGAATGGAGCTGTCTGGGTCTGTGAAATGAACTTCTTGAATCTGTGAATGGAATTGCTGGTTCTGTGAAATGAGGTTTCTGAGTCTGTGTATGCTGCTGTCAGGGTCTGTGAATTGAGCTGTCTGAACCTGTGAATGGAGCTGTCTGGGTCTGTGTAATCAGATGTCTGAGTGTGTGAATGGAGCTGTCTGAATCTGTGAAAAGAGCTTTCTGAATATGTGAATGGAGCAGTCTTTGTCTGTGAATGGAGCTGTCTATTTCTGTGAAATAAGTTGTCTGAGGTGTTGAATTGAGATATCTTGGTCAGTGAATGGAGCTGTCATGGTCTGTTAATGGAGTTGTCTTTGTCTGTGAATGGAGATGTCTGGGTCTGTGAATGGAGATTTCGGTTTGTTTGTGTATGGAGATGTCTGAGTCCCTGAATGGAGCTTTCGGGGTCTCTGAATTGAGCTTCCTGAGTCTGGGAATTGAGATTTCTATGTCTGTGAAATGAGCTTCTTGTGCCTGTGAATGGAAATGTCTGGTTCTGCGAAATGCGGTTTCTGTGTCTGTATATGGGGCTGTCTGAGTCTCTGAATGGAGCTGTCTGTGTCTGTGAAATGAGTTTCTGAGTCTGTGCCTGCTGCTGTCTGGGTCTGTGAATGGAGCTGTCTGAGTCTGTGAAAAGTGTTCTCTGGATCTTTGAATGGTGCTGTCTGTGTCTTTGAATGGAGCTGTCTTTGTCTGTGAAAGGAGATGTCTGTGTCTGTGAATGGAGCTGTCAGGGTCTGTGAATGAAACTGTCTGAGTATGTGAATGGAGATATCTAGGTCTATGAAATGAGCTTCCTTAATGAGTTGTCTGGGTCTCTGAATGGATTTCCCTGAGTCTTTGAATGGAGCTATCTGTGTCTGGAATGGAGCTGTCTGGGTCGGTGAAATTAGTTGTTTGGTTCTGTGAATAGAGCTGTCAGGGTCTGTGAATGAAACTGTCTGAGTATGTGAATGGAGATATCTAGGTCTATGAAATGAGCTTCCTTAATGAGTTGTCTGGGTCTCTGAATGGATTTCCCTGAGTCTTTGAATGGAGCTATCTGTGTCTGGAATGGAGCTGTCTGGGTCGGTGAAATTAGTTGTTTGGTTCTGTGAATAGAGCTGTCTTGGTCTGTGAATGAAACTGTCTGAGTATGTGAATGGAGATATCTAGGTCTATGAAATTAGCCTTCTGAATCTGGAATGGAGCTGTCTTGGTCTGTGATATGAACTTCCTGAGTCTGTGAATGGAATTGCTCGTTCTGTGAAATGAGGTTTCTGAGTCTGTGTATGCTGCTGTCTGGGTCTGTTAATGGAGCTGTCTGTGTCTGTGAATGGAGCTGTTTCAGTCTGTGAAATGATTCGTATTTGTGTGCGAGTGCAGCTATCTGGATCTGCGAATGGTGTTGTCTGAGTTTGTGAATGGAGCTCTCTGTGTCTGTGAATTAAGATGAATGAGTCTGTGAATGGAGATATCGACGTCCATGAAATGAGCATTCTTAATCTGCAATGGAGCCGTCTGGGCCTGTGAAATGGTCTTCCTGAGTCTGTTAAATGAATTTTCTGGGTCGGTGAATGGAGCTGTCTGGATCTGTGAATGGAACTCTTTGTTTCTGCGGAATGAGGTTTCTGTGTCTGTATATGGTGCTGGCTGAGTCTCTGAATGGAGCTGTCTGGGTCTGTGAAATGAGTTATCTGCTTGTGTGAATGGAGCTGTCTCGATCTGTGAATGGTGATGTCTGAATCTGTGAATGGAACTCTCTGTTTCTGTGGATGGAGCTGTCTGTGTCTGTGAAATGAGCTGTCTGGGTATTTGAATTGTGATGTCCGGGTCTGTGAATGGACATATCTTGGTCGTTGAAAGGAGATGTCTGTGTCTGTGAGTGCACCTTTCTGGGTCTGCGAATGGTGTTGTCTGACCTTGTGAATGGAGTTGTCTGAGACTGTGAAATGTGTTGTCTGGGACTCTGAATGGATTTGCCTGAACCTGTGAAATGAGTTCTCTTGGCGTGTGAATGGAGCTGTCTGGGTCCTTGAATGGAGCTCTCTGCATCTTTTAACGGAGATGTCTGGTATGTGAATGGAGCTGTCTGCGTCTGGAATGGAGCTGTCTGTGTCTGTGAAGTGAGTTGTCTGGGTCTGTGAATGGAGCTGTCTGGGTCTGTGAATAAAGATTACTGAGTCTGTGAATGGAGATATCTAGGTCCATTAAATGAGCTTTCTTAATCTGGAATGGAGCCGTCTGGGTCTGTGAAATGAACTTTCTGAGTCTTAGCATCGAGCTGTCGGGTTCTCTGAAATGTGTTTTCTGAATCTGTATATGGTGATGTCTGTGTTTGCGAATGGAGCTGTCTGGGTCTGTGAAATGAGTTGTCTGTGTCTGTGATTTGGAGCTGTCTGGATCTGTGAATGGAGCTTTCAGAATCTGTGAATGGAGCTGTCTGTGCCTGTGAATGGAGCTGCCTGGATCTGTGAAATGAGTTGTTTGGGTTTTTACAGTGAGATGTCTGGGTCTTTAAATAGAGCTGCCTTGGTCTGTGAATAAGAACATAAGTACATAATAAATAGGAGCAGGAGTAGGCCAATCGGCCCCTCGAGTCTGCTCCACTATTCAATAAGATCATGGCTGATCTGATCCTAACCTCAAATCTTCTATCACTCTCCATCCCACCCGAACCCATGTGATCTCCCGGGAGATGCAAAAAACCAGATAAAGAACCCAATGGCCAATTTGGGAGAAAAAATCTGGGAAATTCCTCTCCGACCCATCTAGGCGATCGAAATTCGTCCAGGAAATCACACTGTCACTATATTTTCTACCGTACTTACGTCTGTAAAGGCGATCTCCACCCCAGCCAGGAACAGGAATAAAACCATCTCCTGAAATCTAACACAGAATTAGAACACAAGAAGTAGGAGCAGAACCAGGCTACACGGCCCCTGGCCCGCTCCACTACCCACAGGGCCATGACCATTCCAAACTTAGACTCATTTCCAATTCCCTGCCCGCTCCCCGTAACCCTTATTTCCCTTTACTTCTAGAAAACTATCTATTTCTGTTTTAAATTTATTTAATGATGTAGCTTCCACAGCTTTCTGGGGCAGAAAAAACACAAACCTACCATCCTCTGAGTGAAGAAGATTCTCCTCATCTCAGTTTTGAAAGAGCAGGCGCTTATTCTAAGATCATGCTTCCTAGTTCTAGTTTCACCCATCATTGGGAACATCCTCACCACATCCACCCGATCCAGCCCCTTCACAATCATATATGTTTCAATAAGATCGCCTTTCATTCTTCTAAACTCCAATGAGTAGAGTCCCAATCTACTCAACCTCTCCTGATATGTCCACCCCCTCATCCCCGGGATTAACCAAGTGAACCTTCTTTGTACTGACTCGAGAGCAAGTATGTCTTTTCTTAAGTATGGACACCAAAACTGTATGCAGTTTTCCGGGTGTGGTCTCAACAATACCTTGTATAACTGCAGCAATAGCTCCCTGTTTTTATATTCTTCCCCCTAGCAATAAAAGCCAACATTCCATTGGCCTTCTTGATCACTTGCTGCACCTGCATACAAACTTTTTGAGTTTCTTGCACCAGGGCCCCCAGGTCCCATTGTACTATAGTACATTCCAGTTTCTTGCCATTAAGATAATAACTTGCTCTATGATTTTTTCTGCCAAAGTGCATAACCTCACATTTTCCAGTAGTATATTCCATCTGCCAAATCTCTGCCCACTTATTTAGCCTGTCTATGTCCCTTTGCAGGTTTTTTTTGCCCTCCTCACTCACTACTTTCCCTCCCATCTTTGTATCATCTGCAAACTTTAATATGTTACACTCGGTCCCCTCCTCCAAATCGTTAATATAGATTGTAAAGAGTTGGGTCCCAGCACTGATCACTGCAGAACACCACTAGTTACAGATTGCCAGCCTGAGAACGAACCATTTATCCCAAATCTGCTTTCTGTTGGAGAGCCAATCCTCCACCCACGCCAGAATATTACCCTCAATCCCGTGATTTTTTATCTTGAGCAATAATCTTGTGTGGCACCTTGTGAAATGCCTTTTGGAAGTCTAAATACACTACGGACACTGGTTCCGCTTTACCCACCCTGTATGTTACTTCCTCAAAGAACTCAAGAAAATTTGTCAAACATGACTTCCTCTTCATGAACCAAGCTGAGTTTATCCTATTAAATTATGTTTATCCAAATGTCCCATTACTGTCTCCTTAATAATGGACTCTAACATTTTACCAACCACAGATGTTAGGCTAACAGGTGTATAGTTTCCAGCCTTCTGCCTACAACCCTTTTTAAATAAGGGTGTTACATTAGCAGTTTTCCAATCTGCCGGGACCTTTGCTGAGTCCAGGGAGTTTTGGAAAATTATTACCAATTCATCCACAATCCCTAACGCCACTTCCCTCAAGACCCTAGGATGTAAGCCATCAGGTCCAGGGGATTTATCCGCCTTAAGTCCCATTATTTTACCGTGTACCACTTCCTTAGTGATTTTAATCGTAATTAGCTCCTCCCCCCCTAGAGCCCCCTGTTTGTCCAGTGTTGGGATATTCTTAGTGTCCTCTAGCGTAAAGACTGATACAAAATATTTGTTCAGCGTTTTTGCCATCTCCATGTTTCCCACCATTAATTTCCCAGTCTCATCCTCTAAGGGACCAACATTTACTTTGGCCACCCTTTTTCTTTTTATATAACTACAGAAACTTTTGCTATCTATTTTTATATTTTTGCTAATTTACTTTCATAATCTATCGTCCCTTTCTTAATCAATCTTTTCGTTATTTTTTGCTGTCTTTTAAAGACTTCCCAATCTTCTATCCTCCCACTAGATTTGGCTACCTTATATGCCCTTGTTTTTAGTCGGATACTATCCTTAATTACTTTACTTAGCCACGGATGGCTATCTTTTCCTTTACACCCTTTTTTCCTCAGTGGAATATATATTTTTTGGAAGTTGTAAAATCACTCCTTAAATGTACACCACTGATCATGTACCATCTTACTCTTTAATCTATTTTCCCAGTCCACTCTAATCAATTCCGCTCTCATACCTTCATAGTCTCCTTTATTCAAGCTCAGCACGCTTGTTTGAGATCCAACCTTCTCACCCTCTAATTGAATATGGAATTCAACCATGTTATGGTCACTCATTCCAAGGGGATCCTTTACTAGGACATTTGAAATAAATCCTGTCTCATTTCACAGGACCAAATCTATGGTTGCTTGCCCCCTGGTCGGTTCTGTTACTTACTGCTCAAGAAACACTTCTCTAATACACTCAATGAACTCATCCTCAAGGCTGCTCTGCCCAATTTGATTTGTCCAGTTAATATGATAGTTAAAATCCCGCATAATTATAGCTGTTCCCTTATTACAAGCCTCAACTATTTCCTGATTAATACACCGTCCAACAGAGTTGCAACTGTTCGGAGGCCTATAGACTACGCCCACTAGTGTTTTTTTTCCCTTATTAATCCATATCTCCACCCAAACTGTTTCACTATCCTGCTCCTTTGACCCAATATCATTGCTCTGTATTATAGTGATTCCTTCCTTTATTAACATAGCCATCCCACCTCCCCTCCCTTCCTGCCTGTCCTTCCTGATTGTTAAATAACCTGGTATGTTTAATTCCCAGTCATGGTCACCCTGCAGCCATGTTTCTGTATGGCCACAAGATTATACCCATAAGTAGTTATTTGTGCCGTTAACTCATTCATTTTATTACGAATGCTACGTGCATTCAGATAAAGAACTTTCAATATGTTTTGTGACACTTAGTTCCAGTTTTTTCCCCTTTTCCTACTTTACCTATTAGTCCATACCTTCTGTCCCTTCCTGACACGTTCTGTTTTTTTATTCCCCCACTGCTACCTAAATCTATGACCTTCTCCGTTGTCATTTCTATTATTTGCTCTCTAGCAACCTCCCCACCACTAATTAGTTTAAAGCCTTCTCTACAGCCCTAGTTATATGATTCGCCAGGACTCTAGTGCCAGCACTGGCCAAGTGGAGTCCGTCCCAACGGAACAGATCCCTCCTGTTCCAGTACTGGTGCCAGTGTCCCAAGAAGCAAAACCCATTACTCCCACAACAGTCTTTGAGCCACGCATTTAAGGCTTTAATTTTATTTATCCTAGCCAAATTCGCTCTTGGCTCAGGTAATAACCCAGAGATTATTACCCTTGAGGTTCTGTTTTTTAATTTGACCCCTAGCTGCTCATACTCCTTTGACAGAACCGCCTTCCTTGTCCTATCTACGTCGTTTGTCCCAACATGGTCCACGACAACTGGATTCTCCCCCTCCCACTCCAAGTTTCTTTCCCGCCCAGAAGAGATGTCCTTAACCCTGGCACCGGGCAGGCAACACAGCCTTCGAGACTCCCGCTCTTGACTGCAGAGAACTCTATCTATCCCCCTAATGAGACTATCCCCTACCACTACAAAATTGCTTTTTACTCCCTCCACTTGAATGGCCCCCTGTACCACGGTGCTGTGGCCAGGTTGCTCATCCTCCCTGCAGTCCCCGCTCCCGCCCTCACAGGGAGTAAGAACCTCGATCCTGCTTGACAAGAGCAAGGGCTGCGGCTCCTTCAACACTTCCACCTGGATCCCTGTACCTGCATCATTCGTAGTCACACCGTCCAGCCCCTGACCACGGACCACATCTGCATTAATTAATTTCATAGGTGTGACCACCTCCTGAAACATGGAGTCCAGGAAGTTTTCCCCCTCCCTGATGTGTCGCAGTGTCTGAAGCTCGGTCGCAAGCTCTTTAACCTGGAGCTTGAGTTCCCCTAGCAGCAAGCACTTATCGCAAATGTATTCACCGTGAGCCTCAATGGGGTCCACCAGCTCCCACATTTCGCAACAGTGAAACACCACCTGTTCACCCATATCTACGTAATTAATTAAATTTCTTATTATTAGTTATGAAGACCCTCTGCCCCGATATACTTGATAATATTATTCAACAGGACTTACCAACTTATAGGTATAAAAGAGAAGGAAGAGAACCAAACATCCAGCTGATCGCCAACCTCCTCCTTGAATACTGTCTGTGGGGCCTATTTGGTTGACTCGTATCGCTGCTCTGCTTCCGCAGTGCTGCCTAAGCCTGGGATAGGGGAACAAAACAGAGCAAAAAACACACCCTCACCTCCCACTTGCCCGAACTCTCCCACTTACCAAATTCTCGCAGCACTCAATGCACAGCACTCTTTGCACCAGCACTAGTCCCGCCCCTTTTATACCCGGATTCTACTTCCGGTTTAAACTCCCCAGCAGTTTAATATACACTTAAAAAATTAAACTCACCTCAAATAATTAACATTTTAACACACTAAAATTCACAAAATACCCTTAAATGACTTGTCTCCCAATTACCAAACTCTCGCAGCACTCAATGCACAGCACACTGTGCACCAGCACTAGTCCCGCCCCTTTTATACACGGATTCTACTTCCGGTTTAAACTCCCCAGCAGTTTAATATACACTTAAAAAATGAAATTAACTTCAAATAATTAACTTTTTAACACACTAAAATTCACAAAATACACTTACATGACTTTTCTCCCAATTACCAAACTCTCGCAGCACTCAATGCACAACACTCTGTGGAGCTGTCTGTGTCTGTGAAGGTAATTTTCTGAGTCTGTTAATGTAGCTGTTTGTGTTTGTGAATGAAGCGGCCTGCGCCTGTGAAATGAGCTGTCTCTGTGTTTGAATTGAGATATCTGGGTCTGTGAATGGAGCTTTCGGAATCTGTAAATGGATCTGTCTGTGTCTGTGAATGGAGCTGTCTGGGTGTGTGACATGAGTTTTCTGGGTGTGTGAATGGAGCTGTCTGGTCTGTGAAATGAGGTTTCTGAGTCTGTATATGGTGCTGTCTGGATCTCTGAATGGAGCTCTCTGGGCCTTTGAAATGAGCTTAATGAGTCTGTGTATGTTGCTGTCTGGGACTGTGAATGGAGCTGTCTGAGTCACTGAATGCAGCTGTCTGGCTCCGTGAAATGATTGCCTAGTTTTGTGAATGGAGCTGTTTGGATCTGTGAATGGAGTTTTCTGAATCTCTGAATGGGGCTGTCTGTGTCTGTGAATGGATCTGTCTGGGTCTGTGAAATGAGTTGTCTGGGTGTGTGATTCCAGCTGTCTGTATCTGTGAATTGTTCTGTCTGAATCTGTGAATGGAGCTATCTGTGTCTGTGGATGGAGCTGTCTGTGCTAGTGAAATGAGCTGTCTGGTTATTTGAATTGTGATGTCTGGACCTGTGAATGGATCTGTCTTGGTCTATGAAAGAAGATGGCTGGGTCTTTGAATGCAGCTGACTGTGTCTGTGAATGGAGTTGTCTGAGACTCTGAAAAGAGTTGTCTGGGTCTCTGAATGGATTTGCCTGAGCCTGTGAAATGAGATATCTGGATCTGTGAACGGAGCTGTATGAGTCCGTGAATGGAGCTCACTGAGTCTGTGAATGGAGCTGTCTGGTTATGTGAATGGAGCTTTCTGCGCCTGGAATGGAGCTGTCTGTGCTTGTGAAATGAGTTGTCTGTGACTGTGATTGGAACTGTCTGTGTCTGTGAATTAAGCTGACTGAGTCTGTGAATGGAGATATCTAGGTCTATGAAATTAGCTTTTTTAATCTGGAATGGAGCCGCCTGGGTCTGTGAAATGAACTTCCTGAGTCTTTGTATCGAGCTGCCGGGTTCTGTGAAATGAGGTTTCTGAATCTGTATATTGTGCTGTCTGGGTCTGTCAATGGAGCTGTCTGGTTCTGTGAAATGAGCTTTCTGAGACTGTGAAATAATTTTTCTAGGTCTGCGAATGGAGATGTCTGGATCTTTGAATGGAGCTTTCTGAATCTGTGAATGGAGCTGTCTGCGTCTGCGAATGGAGATGTCTGGGTCTGTGAAATGAGTTGTCTGGGTCTTTGAATTGAGATGCCTGCGTCTGTGAATGGAGATGGCTTGTTCTGGGAAAGGAATTGTATGGATCTGTGAATGGTGATGCCTGGGTCTGTGAATGGAGCTGTCTGAGTCTGTGAATGGTGCTGTCTGGGTCTGTGACATGAGTTTTCTGGGTGTGTGAATGGAGCTTTCTGGATCTGTGAAATGAGGTTTCTGAATCTGTAAATGGAGCTGTCTGGAACTGTGAATGGAGCTTTCTGAATATTTGAATGGAGCTATCAGTGCCTGTGAATGGAGTTGTCTGGATCCGTGGAATTAGTTGTCTGTGTCTTTGAATTGAGATGTCTGGGTCTGTGAATGGAGCTGTCTTGGTCTATGAATGGAGCTGTCTGTGTCTGTGAAGGTAGATTTCTCAGTCTGTGAAAGGAGCTGGCAGTGTCTCTGAATGGATTTGTCTGCACCTGTGAAATGAGCTGTCTGTGTGTTTCATTTGAGATGTTTGGGTCTGTGAATGGAGCTTTCTGAATCTGTCAATGGAGCTCTCTGTGTCTGTGAATGGAGCTGTCTGGGTCTGTGTCATGAGTTTCCTGGGTGTGTGAATGGAGCTGTCTGGATCTGTGAAATGATGTTTCTGAATCTGTATATGGTGCTGTCTGGGACTCTGTGTGGAGCTGTCTGGGTCTTTGAAATGAGCTTTCTGAATCTGTATATGCTGCTGTCTGGAATCTCTGATGGAGGTGTCTGGGTCTGTGGAATGAATTGTTTGGGTATGTGAATGGAGATGTCTGGATCTGTGAATGGAGTTGTCTGAATCTGTGAATGGAGCTGCCTCTGTCTGTTGATGGAGCTCTCTGTGTCTGTGAAATAAGCTGTCAGGGTATTTGAATTGGGATGTCTGCGTCTATGAATGGATCTGTCTTGGTCTGTGAAAGAAGATGCCTGTGTCTGTGAATGGAGCTCTCTGGGTCTGTGAATTGTGTTGTCTGATTTTGTAAATGGAGATATCTGAGTCTGTGAATGGAGCTGTCAGGGTTTGTGAAATGAGCAATCTGAGTCTGAGAAATTAAACATAGAAACATAGAAACTTAGAAGATAGGAGCAGGAGTAGGCCATTCTTCCCCTCGAGCCTCCTCTGCCATTCAAAGCGATCATGGCTGATCATCAAAATTCAGTACCCTGTCCCTGCTTTCTGTCCATATCCCTTGATCCCCTTAGTCTTAAGAAATATACCTGACTCCTTATTGAAGATAGTTAATGAATTGGACACAACTCTCTTCTGTGGTAGAGAATTCCACAGGTTCACCACTCTCTGGATGAAGAAATTCCTCCTCATCTCAGAGCTAAATGGCTTACTCCTTACCATTATACTCTGACCCCTGTTTCTGCACTCCCCCGCCATCGGGAACAGCCTTGCTGCACCCAGTCTGTCTGAACCTGTTAGAATTTTATAAGTCTCATTCTTCTAAACTCTGGCGAATATAAACCTAATCGACCCAATCTCTCTTCATATATCATTACTGCCATGCCAGGTGTCAGCCTGTTGAATCTCCGCTGCACTCCATGGCAAGAATATCCATCCTCAGATAAGGCGACCAAAACTGTACACAGTACTCAAGGTGTGGTCGCACCAAGGCCCTTTACAACTGCAGCAAGACATCCTTGCTCCTGTGCTCGAACGCTGTCGCTATGAAGGCCAGCATACAATTTGCATTCTTAACTGCATGCTGCACCTGCATGCTTACCTTCAGCGAGTGGTGCACAAGGACACCCAGGTCTCGTCGTACTTCCCTTTTTCCCAATCTGTTGCCGTTCAGATAATAATCTGCCGATCTGTTTTTGCCACCAAAGTGGATAACCACGTATTTATCCACATTATACTGCATCGGCCATGAATCTGCCCAATCGCCCAACCTGTCCAAATCGTACAGGAGTTTCTCTGCATCCTCCTCACAGCACCCACCACCACCCAGCTTTGTGTCATCTGCAAACTTGGAGATATTACATCCAGTTCCCTCGTCTAGATCATTAATATATATTGTGAATAACTGGATCCTAGCACCGATCCCTGTGGTACCCCACTAGTCACTGCCTTCCACTCGGAAAAAGACCCGTTTATTCCAACACTTTGCTTCCTGTATTCCAAGCAGTTTTCTATCCAAGTCAGTACCTTACCCTCAATCCCATGTGCTTTAATTTTGCACGCTAGTCTCTTAAGCGGGACCTTATCGAAAGCCTTCTGAAAGTCCAAATACACTACATCCACTATTTCTCCCTTATCTATTCTGCCTGTAACTTCATCAAAAGATTCAAGTAGATTAGTCAAGCATGATTTACCTTTTGTAAATCCATGTTGACTTTTTCCGATACTGTCTCTGTTTTCCAAATGCTCTAATTTTACATATTTTATAATGGACTCTAGCATTTTCCCCACTCCTGATGTCAGGCCTACAGGTCTATAATTCCCCGTTTTTTCTCTACCAACTTTTTTAAATAGAGGTTTTACATTAGCTACCCTCCAATTAATGGGAACTGCTCCAGGGTCTATAGAGTTTTGGAAGATGACCAGCAATGCATCTATTATTTCTAGGGCCACTTCCTTACTACCCTAGGATGTACATTATCAGGCCCTGGGAATGTATCGGCCTTCAATCCCGTCAATTTCCCTAACACCATTTCCCTACAATACTGATTTCATTCAGTTCCTCCCGCTCATTAGACCCTGTGTTCCCAGACATCTCTGGGAGTTTATTTGTGACTCCTTTGTGAAGACAGAACCAAAGTATGTAATTAATTGGCCTGCCATGTCTTTCTACCTCATTTCAAATTCCTCTAATTCTGATTGCAAGGGACCTTCGCTTCGCTTTACCAATATTTTTATCTTCACATATCTATAGAAGCTTTTACAGTCAGTTTTTATGTTCCCCACAAGCTTACACTCAAATTCTATTTCCCCCCTCTTAATTAATACATTTGTCCTCCATTGCTGAATCCTAAATTGCTTTTTCTGGCCAATTTATATGTCATCTCCTTTGATCTTATGCTATCCTAAATTTCCTTGTTAGTCACGGTTGATTCACCTTTTTTGTTTTATTTTTTATGCCAAACAGGGAGGAACAAATTCTGTAGCTCATCTATGCCATCTTTAAATGTTTTCCATTTCATTTCACCGTGAACCCTTTAAGTAACATTCCCCAATCCATCCTAGCCAACTCCCGCCTCATACCATCGTAGTTTCCTTTATTTAAATTCAGTACCCACGTCTTTGAATCAACTACTTCACTCTCCATCTTATTGAAGATTTTTATCATATTATGATCGCTCCTCCACAAGGGGCCACGCACAACATGATTGCTAATTATTCCTTTCTCATTAATTAATACCCAGCCTAATATGGCCTGATCTCAATTTGGTTTATCGACATATTGGTCCAGGATGCCATCTCGTATACACTGTAGGAATTCCTCATCCACAGTATTGTTACTAATTTGGTTAGACCAAGCAATATGTAGTTTAAAGTCACCCAAGATAACTGCTGTGCCCTTTTGCACGCGTCTCTACTTTACTGTTTAATGCCATCCCCAACCTCAGCATCACTGTTTGGGGGTCTGTATACAACTCACAGTAACGTCTTCTGCCCCTTGGTATTTCTCAGCTCTACCCATACAGATTCCACATCATCAGAGCTAATATCCTTCCTTACTATTGTGTTAATCTCCTCTTTAACCAGCAATGCTACACCACCACCTTTTCCTTTTTGCCTGTCCTTCCTGAATAATGGATACCCCTGGATGTTGAATTCCCAGCCTTGGTCACCCTGGAGCCATGTCTCCGTAATACCAATTATATCATATCCGTTTACATCTATTTGTGCAGCTAATTCATCCACCTTAGTACGAATGCTCCTCACATTAAGACACAAATCCTTCAGGCTTCTTTTGTTTACACTCTTTGACCTTTTAGAATTATTGTTTACTGCGGACATGTTTCATTAACACCATTGATTTCTCTGACATCTACTTTTGCTTTTCTCCTTCCTGTCTTTTGCTTATATCCTTGCTTCCCTTTCCTCTATCTCCCTGCACATGTTCCCAACGCCCTGCCATTTTAATTTAAACCCTCGTCAACAGCACTAGCAAACGCTCTACCTAGGACAACGGCCCCGATCCTTTTCAGGTGCAAACTGTCCAGTTTGAACTGGTCACAACTCTCCCAGAACCGGTACCAATGTCCCAGGAATTTGAATAACTTTATGAGTCTGTGAATGCAGCTGTCTGGGTCTGTGAATGAAGATGTCTGAATCTCTGAAATGGGTTTTCTGGGTCTGTGGATAGAATTGTCTGAGTTTGTGAATGGAGCTGTCTGTGACAGTGAAATGAGTTGTCTGGTTCTGTGAATGGAGCTGTCTGGGTCTTTGAAATGACAATTCTGAATCTGTCAATGGCGATGTCTGGGTCTGTGAAATGAGTGTCTGAGTCTGTGAATGGAGCTATCTAGGTCTATGGAATGTTCTTCCTGAATCTGGAATGGAGCTGTCGGGTTCTGTGGAATGAACTTCCTGAGTCTGTGAATCGATCTGTCTGGTTATGTGAAATGAGGTTTCTGAGTCTGTATATCGTCCTGTTTGGATCTCTGAATGGAGCTGTCTGGGTCTGTGAAATGAGCTTTCTGAGTCTGTGTATGGTACTGTTTGGATCTGTGAATGGAGCTCTCTGAATCTGTGAATGGAGTTGTCTGAGTTTGTGAATGGAGCTGTCTGGGCCTGTGAATTGATCTGTCTTTGTCTGTGAAATGAGCTTTCTGGGACTTTGTTTGGAGCTGTCTGGGTCTGTGAACAGATCTTTCTGAGATATTGAATGGAGTTGTCTGCGTTTGTGACTGGAGCTGTCTGGGACTGAGATAAATGAGCTTCGTCAGTCTGTGTATATTGCTGCCTGGGTCTGTGAATGGAGGTGTCTGTGTCTGAAAATCGAGCTATCTGGCATTGTGAAATTAATTGTCTGAGACTGTGAAGTGTGCTGCCTGGGCCTGTCAAATGAACTTTCTGAGTCTGTGAATGGAGCTGTGTGTGTGTGCGAATGGATCTGTCTGTGCCTGTGAATTGAGCTTTCAAGTCTGTGTATGGTGTGGTCTGGGACTCTGAATGGAGCTCTCTGAGACTGCGAATGGAACTGTCTGGATATGTGAAAGGAGCTTTCTGAGTCTGTGAACGGAGCTCCCTGTGTCTTTTAATTGATCCGTCTGAGTCTGTGCAATGAGTTATCTGGTTCTTTGAATGGAGCTGTCTGGGTCTGATAAATGGAGCTCTCTTGGCCTGTGTGTAGCTGTCTGAGTCTTTGAATGGAGAAGTCTGAGTCTGTGGATTGAGCTGTCTGTATCTGTGAATGGAGATGTCCTGCTCTGTGAAATGAGGTGTCTGGGTTTATGAATGGAGCTGTCTGGGTCGGTGAATGGATCTGTCTAGTTATATGAAACGAAATAGCTTTCTCTTTGAATGGAACTGTCTGGGCCTGTGAAATGAACTTCCTGAGTCTGTGAATCGAGCTGTTTGGTTCTGTGTAATGAGTTTTTTGGGTCTGTATATGGTGCTCTCTGAGTCTGTGAATGGAGCTGTCTGGGTCTGGGAAATTAGCTTTCTGTGTCTGGGTTTGGTGCTGTTTGGTGCTGTCTGGGGCTGTGAATGGAGCTTTCTGTTTCTCTGATTGGAGCTGCCTGGGTCTGTTAATGGAGCAGTCTGTGTCTGTGAAATGCGCTGTCTGAATCTGTGTATGGTTTTGTCTGGGACTCTGAATGGAGCTCTCTGTGACTGTGAATGGAACTCTCTGGGTCTGTGAAATGAACCTCCTGAGTATGTGAATCGAGCTGTCTGGTTATGTGTACTGAGATTTCTGAGTCTGTATATGGTGCTGTCTGAGTCTGTGAATGAAGCTGCCTGGGTCTGCGAAGTGAGCTTTCTGTGTCTGGGTTTGGTGCTGTCTGGGGCTGTGAAATGATTTGGCTGGATCTTTGAACTGAAATGTCTGGTTTGTGAATGGAGCTGTCTTCGTCTGTGAATGGAGCTATCTGGGTCTCTGAAATGAGACGTCTGGGTCTGTGAATGGAGCTGTTTGTGTCTGCGAAATGAGTTGTCTGGATTTGTGAATGGAGCTTTCTGTGTCTGTGAATGGATCTGTCTTGGTCCGTGAATGGAGATGTCTGAGTCTGTGAAATGAATTGGCTGAGTCTGTGAAAAGAGCTGTCTGTATCTGATAAATTGAGATCCCTTGGTCTGTGAGATTAGCTGTCTCAGTCTGTGAATGGAGCTCTCTGGCTCGATGAAATGAGCTGTCTGAATATTTGAATGGAGATGTCTGGATCTGTGAATGGATCTGTGTGGGTCTGTTAAATGAACTTCCAGTGTCTGTGAATCGAGCTGTCTGGTTCTGCGAAATGTGTTGTCTGAGTCTGTATATGGTGCTGTCTGAGACTCTGAATGGAGCTGTCTGGGTCTGCGAAATGAGCTTGATATGTCTGTGTTTGGTGCTGTTTGGGGCTGTGAATGGAGCTGCCTGAGTCTGTAAATGGAGCTGTCTGGGTCTGTGAAATGAGTTGCTTGGATATTTGAATTTAGATGTCTGGGTCTGTGAATGGAGCTGTCTGGGTCTGTGAAATGAGCTGTCTGAGTCTGTGAAAAGAGCTGTCTGGGTCAGATAAATGGAGCTCCCTTGGTCTGTGAGTTTAGCTGTCTGAGTCTATGAATGGCGCTGTCTAACTCTACGAAATGAGCTGCCTGAGTTTGTGAAATTGGCTTTCTGAGTTTTTGAATGGAGCTCTCTGGGTCCGTGAATGGAGCTGTCTGGGTCTGTGAATGGAGCTCTCTGAATCTGTGAATTGAGCTTGCTGAGTTTGTGAAATTAGATTTCTGAGTCTTTGAATGAAGCTGTCTGAGTCTGATAATGGAAATGTCTGGATATGTGAATGGAGCATTCTGAGTCTGTGCATGGAGCTATCTGGGTCCGTGGATAAATCTGTCTGTATAGAAACATAGAAACATAGAAGATAGGAGCAGGAGTAGGCCATTCGGCCCTTCGAGCCTGCTCCACCATTCAATGAGATCATTGCTGATCATCCAAATTCAGTACCCTGTCCCTGCCTTCTCCCCATATCCCTTGATCCCTTTAGCCTCAAGAAATATATCCAACTCTTTCTTGAATACATTTAATGAACTGGCCTCCACTGCCCTCTGTGGCAGAGAATTCCACAGGTTCACCACTCGCTGGGTGAAGAAGTTCCTCCTCATTTCAGTCCTAAATGGCTTACCCCTTATCCTTAGACTATGACCCCTGGTTCTGGACTCCCCGGCCATCATAAACATCCTTCCTGCATCTAGTCTGTCCAGACATAACAGAATTTTATAGGTTTCGATGAGATCCCCTCTCAATCTTCCAAACTCCAGTGAGTATAAGCCCAATCGACACAATCTCTCCTCATTTGTCATTCCTGCCATCCCTGGAATCAGCCTGCTGAATCTGTGCTGCACTCCCTCCATGGCAAGAACGTCCTTCCTCAGGTAACATGACCAAAACTGCACACAATACTCAAGGTGCGGTCTCACCAAGGCCCTGTACAAAAGTAGCAAGACATGCTTGTTCCTGTACACGAACCCTCTTGCTACGAATGCCAACATACCATTTGCCTTCTTAACCGCCTGCTGCACCTCCATGCTTTCCTTCAGCGACTGGTGCACAAAAACATCCAGGTCTCTTTGCACTTCCCCTTCTCCCAATTTATTGCCATTCAAATAATAATCTGCCTTCCTGTTTTTGCCACCAAAGTGGAAACCTCACATTTATCCACATTATAGTGCATTTGCCATGTTTCTGCCCAATCACCCAACCTGTCCAAATCGTACTGGAGTTTCACGACATCCTCCTCACAGCTTACCCTTCCACCCAGCTTTGAGTCGTCTGCAAATTTGGAGATATTACGTCGAATTCCCTCGTCCAGATCATTAATATATATTGTGAACAGCTGGGGTCCAAGGACCGATGCTTGCGGTGCCCCACTAGTCACTGCCTGCCACTTGGAAAATGACCCGTTTATTCCAACTCTTTACTTTCTGTCCGCCAACCAGTTCTCTATCCATTCTGTCCGCCAACCAGTTCTCTATACAAGTCAATACCTTGCCCCAATCCCATGTGCCTTAATTTTGCACGCTAATCTCTTATGTGGGACCTTATCGAAAGCCATCTGAAAGTCCAAATACACCACATCCAATGGTTCTCCCTTATCTATTTTACCAGTTACATCCTCAAAAAATTCCAGTAGATTAGTCAAACATGATTTACCTTTTGTAAATCCATGTTGACTTTGTCCGATGCTGTCACTGCTTTCCAAGTGCTCTGCTATTACATCTTTTATAATAGACTCTTGCATTTTCCCCACTACCGATGTCAGGCTCACTGGTCTATAATTCATCGCTTTTTCTCTACCACCTTTTTTGAATAGTGGGGTAACATTAGCTACCCTCCAATCCATGGGTACCGTTCCAGAGTCTATCGAGTTCTGGGAGATGACCAGCAATGCATCTACTATCTCTTGGGCCACTTCCTTAATACCCTAGGATGTAGACCATCAGGCCCTGGGGATTTTTCGGTCTTCCGTCCCATCAATTTCCTAACACCATATCCCTACAAATACTGATTTCTTTCAGTTCCTCCCTTTCATCAGACCCTATATTCCCCGACATCTCTGCGAGGTTATTTGTGTCCTCCTTTGTGAAGACAGAACCAAAGTATGTATTTAGTTGGTCTGCCATTTCCTTGTTTCCCATTATAAATTCCCCTGATTCTGACTGTAAGGGACCTATGCTTGACTTGACCAATCTTTTTCTGTGAGTGGAGCTGTCTGGCTCTGTGTAATTAGCTTTCTGATTCTGTGAATGGAGCTGTCTGGGTCTGTGAATGGAGCTCCCTGAATCTGTGAATTGTGGTGTCTGGGTCTGTGAATGGAGCTCCCTGAATCTGTGAATTGTGGTGTCTGGGTCTTTGAATGGAGCTCCCTGAATCTGTGAATTGTGGTGTCTCGGTCTGTGAAATGAAATTTGTGGGTATGTGAGTGGAGCTGTCTGAATCTGTGAATGGAGCTCTCTGGGTCTGTGAAATGAGATTTCTGTCCCTGTGACTGCAGCTGTCTGGGTCTGTGAATCGAGCTGCCTGGGTCTGTGAATCGAGCTGCCTGGGTCTGTGAATCGAGCTGCCTGTGTCTGTGAATCGAGCTGCCTGGGTCTGTGAATCGAGCTGTTTCGGTCTGTGAAATGAGACTTCTGAGTCTGTGAAGGGAGATTTCTGTGTCTGTGAAATGAGCTGTCTGTGTCTGTGAACTGAGCATTCTGAGACTTTGAATGGAGCTGTCTGTGTTTTGACTGGAGCTGTCTGGGTCTGTTCAATGAGCTTTCTGAATCTGTGTATGGTGCTGTCTGAGTCTTTGAATGGTGATGTCTGTGTCTCTGAATCGAGCTATCTGGCATTTTGAAATGAGCTTCCTAGATTGCGAGTGGAGCTTTCTGCTTTTGTGACTGGAGCTGTCTGGGTCTCTGAAATTAGCTTTCTGAGTCTGTGTATTTTGCTGTCTGTGTCTGTGAATGGTGCTGTCTGGGTCTATGAAATGAGTTGTCTGAGTCTGTGAATGGAGCTCTCTGGGTCAGATGAATGGAGCTCTCTTAGTCTGTGAGTGTAGCTGTTGGAGTCTGCGAATGGAGTTTTCTGAGTCTGTGAATGGAGCTGTCTGTGTCCTTGTATTAACACGTCTGGTCTTTGAATGGAGCTGTCTGAGCCTGTGAAATGAGTTGGCTGGATCTGTGCATTGAGATGTCTGGGTCTGTGAATGGGGCTCTCTTGGTCTGTGACTGGAGATGTCTTAGTCTGTGAAATGAGTTGTCAGGGTCTGTGAATGGAGTGGTCTGAGTTTATGAATGGAGCTGTCTGGGTATGTGAATTGAGCTTCCTGAGTCTGTGAATTGAGCTTTATAAGTCTGCGAAATGAGCTTTCGGTGTCTGTGAATGGAGCTGTCTGAGTTTGTGAATCGAGCTGTCTGAGTTTGTGAAATTAGCTTTCTGAATCTTTGAATGGAGCTGTCTGGATGTGTGAATGGAGCTGAGAGAGACTCTGAATGGTGCTATCTGAGACAGTGAACTGAGCTTTCTGAATCTGTGAATGTTGCTGTCTTTGTCTGTGAATGGATCTGTCTGAGCCTGTGAATGGAGAGGTCTGGTTCAGTGAAATGAGCTTCCTGAGTCAGCGAAAGGAGCTGTCTGTGTCTGTGAATGGAGATGTCAGAGTCTGTGAAATTAATATTCTGGCTTTGTGAATGGCGCTGCCTGGATCTGTGAATGGAGATCTCTGAGTCTACGAAATGGGTTGTGTGGGTTTGTGATTGGAGCAGTCTGTGTCTGTGAATGGATCGGTCTGGGTCTGTGAAATGAGCTTTCTGTGTCCGTGATTGGAGCTATCTGGATCTGTAAATGGAGCTGTCTGGATCTGTGAAAGCAGCTGTCTGTGTCTGTGATTGGAGCTGTCTGAGACTGTGAATGGAGTTGTCTGGTTCTGTGAATGGAGCTGTCTAAGTTTGTGTAATGAGGTTCGTGAGTCGGTGAATTGAACTACCTGTGTCTCTTAAATGAGATTCGTGAGTCTGTGAAATGAGCTGTCCGAGTCTGTGCACGGTGCTCTCTGAGTCTGTGAATGGAGCTGTCTGAGTCTGTGAATGGAGCTGTCTGAATTCGTGAAATGAGCTTTCTGAGTCTTTAAATGGAGCTGGCTGGGTCTGGGAATGGTGCTGTCAGAGTCTGTGAATGGTGTTGATGGAGACAGTGATGTGAGCTTTCTGAGTCTGTGAAATGACCTTTCTGAATCTGTGAAATTAGCTTCCTGAGTCTGTGAAATGTGCTTTCTAAGCCTTTGAAATGAGTTTCGGTGTCTGTGAATGGAGCTGTCTGATTTTGTGAAATGAGCTTTCTGAGTCTGAGAAATTAGCAGCCTGATTCTGTGAATGGAGCTGTCTGGGTCTGTAAATGCAGCGGTCTGAGTCTGTGATTGGAGATATCTGGTTGTGTGTTGAGATCTTCTGGAGTCTGTGAATGAAGCTGATAGGTACTGTGAAATAAGCTTTCTGAGTCTATGAAATGAGCTGTCTGGGTCTGTGAATGGAGCTGCCTGAGTCTGTGAAATGTTTTGTCTGGGTTTGTGAAAGGAGCTGTCTGGGACTGTGAATGGAGCTGTCTGAATCTGCGAAATGAGTTGTATGGGTTTGCTAATGGAGCTGCTTCAGTCTGTGAAATGCGATTTCTAAGTCTGTGAAGGGAGATTTCTGTGTCTGTGAAATGAGCTGTCTGTGTCTGTGAACTGAGCTTTCTGAGACTTTGAATGGAGCTGTCTGCGTTCGTGACTGGAGCTGTCTTGGTCTGTTCAATGACCTATCTCAGTCTGTGTATGGTGCTGTCTGGGTCTGTGAATGGTGATGTCTGTGTCTGTGAATCGAGCTATCTGGAATTTTGAAATAAGCTTCCTAGATTGTGAATGGAGCTTTCTGCGTTTGTGACTGGAGCTGTTTGGGTCTCTGAAATGATCTTTCTGAGTCTGTGTATTGTGCTGTCTGGGTCTGTGAATGGAGCTGTCTGGGTCTGACAAATGGATCTCTCTTGGTCTGTGAGTGTAGCTGTCTGAGCCTGTGAATGGAGCTTTCTGTTTCTATGAATGGAGCTGTATGTGTCTCTGAATGGAGCTGTCTGGGTCTGTGAATGGAACTGTTTGGGTCTGTGAATGGAGCTTTCTGAGTCTGTGATTGGATCTGTCTGGGACTGTGAATGGAGCGGTCTGGGTCTGTGAAATATGTTGTCTGGGTCTGTCAATGGAGCTGTCAGCGTCTGTGAATGGTGTTGATGGAGACTGTGATGTGAGCTTTCTGAGTCTGTGGAATGAGATTTCTGAGTCTGTGAATGGAGCTGTCTGTGTCTGTGAATTAGTTTCCTGAGTCTGTGAAATGTGCTTTCTAAGTCTGTGATATGAGCTTTCGGTATCTGTGAATGGAGCTGTCTGAGTTTGTGAAATGAGCTTTCTGAGTCTGAGAAATTAGCTGTCTGAGTCTGTGAATGGAGCTGTCTGGGTCTGTAAATGGATCGGTCTGAGTCTGTCAATGGAGATATCTGGTTGTGTGATGAGAACTTCTGGAGTCTGTGAATGAAGCTGATGTGTATTGTGCAATAAGCTTTCTGAGTCTATGAAAGGAGCTGTCTGGGTCTGTGCATGGAGCTGCCTGTGTCTGTGAAATGATTTGTCTGGGTTTGTGAAAGGAGCTGTCTGGAACCGTGAATGGAGCTGTCTGAATCTGTGGAATGAGTTGTCTGGGTTTGTTATTGGAGCTGTCTTTGTCTGTGAATGGATCTTCCTGTGTCAGTGAAAAGAGTTTCCTTGGTCTGTGAAATGAGCTTCCTTGGTCTGTGAATGGAGCTGCCTGGATCTTGGAATGGAGCTGTCTGCATCTGTGAATGGAGCTGCCTGAATCTGTCAATGGTGCTGTCTATGTCACTGAAATGAAGTTTGTGAGTCGGTGAATGGAGCTGTCTGAGTCTGTGAAATTAGCTTTTTGAGTTTGTGAATCGAGCTGTCTGGGTCAGTGAAATGAGGTTACTGACGCTGTGAATGGTGCTGTATGGGTTTGTGAATTGAGCTGTCTGGTTCTGTGACTGGTGCTGTATGGGTCTGAAAAATGAGCTTGCTGAGTCTGTGAATGGAGCTGTCTGATTCTGTGATTAGAGCTCTCTAGGTCTGTGAAATGACCCTTCGCTCTCTGTAAATGGAGCTGCCCGGGGGTCTGTGAATTTAGCTTTCTGCATCTGTGACTGGAGCTGTCAGGTCTATGAATGGAGCTGTCTGGGTCTGTGATTCGTGCTGCCTGGGTCTGTGAATGGAATTCTCTGCGTCTGGTAAATGAGCTTTCTGCTACGTTGAATGGGGCTGTCTGGGTCTGTGAATGGAGCTGTCTGCGTCTGTGACTGAAGTTGTCGGGGTCTGTGAAATGAGCATTCTTAGTCTGTGTATTGTGCTGTCTGAGTCTGTGAATGGAGATATCTGACAGAGTAGATGCAGGAAGGATGCTCCCAATGGTGTGGAGTTCAGAACCCAGGGTCACAGTATAAGGATAAAGGGTGAGCCATTTTGGACTGAGATGAGGAGGAATTAATTCATCCAGAGAGTGGAACACCTGCGGAATCCTGTGCTACAGAAGGCAGTTGAGGCCAACTTATTAAATATATTCAAGAAGGATTTAGATATATTTCGTAAGGCTAAAGGGATCAAGGGATAGGCGGAGAAAGCAGGGACAGGGTGCTGAATTTGGATGATCAGCCATGATCTCATTAAAAGGCAGAAAAGACTTGAGGGGCCGATTGGCCTACTCCTGCACCAACCTTCTATGCTTCTATGTTTCTTTGTAAATGGAGCTGTCTGAGTCTGTGAATGGGGCTTTCTGGGTCTGTGAAATGTGTTGTCTGGGTCTGTGAATGGAGCTGTCTTGGTCTGTGAATGGTGCTGTCTGAGTCTGTGAATGGAGCTTTCTGAGTCTGTGAATGGAGCTCTGTGTGTCTGTGAATTGAGCAGTCTGTGTCTGTGAAATGAGCTCTCTGGGCCTTTGAATTGAGATGTCTGTGAATGGAGCTGTCTGGCGTTGTGAATTTAGCTGTCTGGGTATTTGAACGGAGATATCTGTGTCTGTGAATGGAGCTGTCTTGTTCTGTGAATGGAGCTATCTCAGACTTTGAATGAGCTGTGTTAACCTGTCAACTGCGATGTCTGGATCTGTGAATGGAGCTGTCTGGGCCTGACAAATGGAGCTGGCTTGGTCTGTGAATGGAGCTGTCTGAGTCTGTGAATGGAGTTTTCTGAGTCTGTGAATTAAGCTGTCTGTGCCTGTGAATGAAGCTCTCTGGCTCTGTGAATTTAGCTGTCTGGGTATTTGAATGGAGCTGTCTGTGTCTGTGAATGGAGCTGTCTCAGTCTTTGAATGAGCTGTCTTAATCTGTAAATTGCGATGTCTGGATCTGTGAATGGAGCTGTCTGGATCTTTGAATGATGCTTTCTGAGTCTGTGTCTGGTGCTGTCTGGGTCTGTGAAATTAGCTTTCTGAGTCTGTGTATAGTGCTGTCTGGATCCGTAAATGGCGCTGTATGAGTCTTTCAATAGAGCTGTCTGGGTCTGTGAAATGTGTTGTCTGGTTGTGTGAATGGTCTGTCTTGATCTTTGAATGGAGCTTTCTGTATATGTGAATGGAGCTGTCTGTGTCTGTGAAAGGAGTTTTTTGAGTCTGTGAATGGAGCTTTCTGAGCCTGTGAATGGAGCTGTCTGTGTCTGTGATTGGCGATGTCTGTGTCTGTGAATGGAAATGCCTTGGTCTGTGAAGTTAGCTTTCTAATCTGTATATCGTGCTGTCTTGGTCTCGGAATGTAGTTGTCAGGTTTTGTAAAATGAGTTGTCTGGATCTGTGGATGAAGCTGTCTGAGTGTTTGAATGGAACTGTCTGGGACTGTGAAATGCGTTGTCTGGTTCTGTGAATGGACCTGTCTGGGTCTGTGTATGGCGCTGTCTGAATCTGTGAATGGAGCTGTCTGAGTCTCTGAATGGAGATGTCTGGGTCTTTGAATGGTGCTGTCTAAGTCTGTGAATGTAGATCTCTGGGTCTGTGAAATGAACTGCATGAGTCTGTGAATTGAGATATTTGGAGTATGAAATGAGTTTTCTGAATCCTTGAAAGGAGCTGTCCGTGTCTGTGAATTGAGCTTTCTGAGTCTCTGAATGGAGATGTCTGGGTCTTTGAATGGAGCTGTCTGAATCTCTGAATGGAGCTGTCTGGATCTTTAAATAGGCTTTGTGAGTCTGTGAATGGAGCTGTCTGGGTCTATGAAATGAGGTTTGTGAATCTCTGAATGGAGCTGTCTGAGGCTGTGAATGGAGCTGTCTGCGTCTGTGATATGAGATGTCCGGATCTGTGAAAGGAGATGTATGGATCAGTGAATTGAGCTTTCTGAGTCTGTGAATGGATCTGTCTGAGTCTGTGAATGGAGCTGACTTGATCTGTGAAATGTGTTGTTTGGGGCTGTTCATAGTGCTGTCTGGGTATGTGAATAGAGCTTTCTGGGTCGGTGAATGTAGGTATCTGGATCTGTGAAATGAGTTGTCTGTGTAGTTGAATAGAGATGCCTGTGTGAATGGAGCTCTCTGTGTCTGTGAAATTAGCTCTCTGGGTCTGTGAATGGAGCTGTCTAAGTCTGTGAATGTAGATGTCTGTGTCTGTGAAATGAACTGTATGAGTCTGTGAATTGAGATATTTGGTGTATGAACTGAGTTTTCTGAATACTTGAATGGAGCTGTCTGTGTCTGTGAATTGAGCTTTCTGAGTCTCCGAATGGAGATGTCTGGGTCTTTGAATGGAGCTGCCTGAATCTCTGAATGGAGCTGTCTGGGTCTTTCAAATGGGCATTGTGAGTCTGTGAATGGAGCTGTCTGGGTCTATGAAAGAAGGTTTGTGAATCTCTGAATGGAACTGTCTGAGGCTGTGAATGGAGCTGTCTGAATCTCCGAATGGAACTGTCTAGGTCTTTCAAATGGGCTTTGTGAGTCTGTCAATGGAGCTGTCTGGGTCTATAAAATGAGGTTTGTGTACTCTGAATGGAGCTATCTGAGGCTGTGAATGGAGCTCTCTTGGTCTGTGATATGAGATGTCTGGATCTGTGAAAGGAGATGTATGGATCAGTGAATTGAGCTTTCTGAGTCTGTGAATGGATCTGTCTGAGTCTGTGAATGGAGCTGACTTGATCTGTGAAATGTGTTGTTTGGGGCTGTTCATGGTGCTGTCTGGGTATGTGAATAGAGCTTTCTGGGTCGATGAAATTAGCTGTCTGTGTATTTGAATAGAGATGCCTGTGTGAATGGAGCTCTCTGTGTCTGTGAAATGAGCTGTCTGGGTCTGTGAAATGAGCTGTCTGGGTCTATGAATGGAGCTGTCTGAGACTATGAAAGGAGCTGTCTGAGTCTGTGAATATAGATGTCTGGGTCTGTGAAGTGAGCTTTCTGCGTCTGTGAATGGAACAGTCTGAGTCTGTGAATGGAGCTTTCTGAGCCTGTGAATGGAGCTGTCTCTGTCTGTGAAAGGAGTTTTTTGAGTCTGTGAATGGAGCTTTCTGAGCCTGTGAATGGAGCTGTCTGTGTCTGTGATTGGAGATGTCTGTGTCTGTGAAATGTGTTATCTGAGTCCTTGTATTGAGATGTCTGTGTCTGTGAATTGAGTTGTCTGATCCTGTGAAATGAGTTGTCTGGATCTGTACATGGTGCTGCCTGGGGCTGTGATTGGAGCTATCTGTGTATGTGAATAGGGCTGGCTTGATCTTTGAAATGAGCTGCCTGGGTCTTTGAATTTAGATGCCTGGGTGTGTGAATGGAGCTGTCTGAGTGTGTGACATTATTTGTCTGCGTCTGTGAATGGATCTGTCTGTTTCTGTGAAATGAGATGCCTGGGTCTTTGTATTGAGATATCGGGCCTGTGAATGCAGCTGTCTGTGTCTGTGAAATGTGTTGTCTGGATCTGTATATGGTGCTTTCTGGGGCTGTGAATGGAGCTCTCTGTTTATGTGAATGTGGCTGTCTGGGTCTGTGAAATGAGCTGTCTCTGTCTTTGAATTGAGATGCCTGGGTCTCTGAATGGAGCTGTCTCAGAATGTGAAATTATTTGTCGTGGTTTGTGAATGGAGCTGCCTGGGTCTATGAATGGAGCTGTCTTGTTCTGCGACTGGAGCTGTCTGAGTCATTGAATGGAGCTGTCTGTGTCTGTGAATGGAACTGCCTGGGCCTGTGAAGTTAGCTTTCTAATCTTTATATCGTGCTGTCTTGGTCTCGGAATGTAGTTGTCAGGGTTATGTAAAATGAGTTGTCTGGATCTGTGAATGGAGCTGTCTGAGTGTTTGAATGCAGCTGTCTGAGTCTGTGAATGGAGCTGACTTGATCTGTGAAATGTGTTGTTTGGGGCTGTTCATGATGCTGTCTGGGTATGTGAATAGAGCTTTCTGGGTCGGTGAATGTAGCTATCTGGGTCTGTGAAATGAGTTGTCTGTGTATTTGAATAGAGATGCTTGTGTGAATGGAGCTCCCTGTGTCTGTGAAATTAGCTGTCTGGGTCTGTGAATGGAGCTGTCTAAGTCTGTGAATGTAGATGTCTGGGTCTGTGAAATGAACTGTATGAGTCTGTGAATTGAGATATTTGGTCTATGAAATGAGTTTTCTGAATCCTTGAATGGAGCTGTCTGTGTCTGTGAGTTGAGCTTTCTGAGTCTCTGAATGGAGATGTCTGGGTCTTTGAATGGAGCTGCCTGAATCTCTGAATGGAGCTGTCTGGGTCTTTCAAATGGGCTTTGTGAGTCTGTGAATGGAGCTGTCTGGGTCTATGAAAGAAGATTTGTGAATCTCTGAATGGAACTGTCTGAGGCTGTGAATGGAGCTGTCTGCGTCTGTGATATGAGATGTCTGGATCTGTGAAAGGAGATGTATGGATCGGTGAATTGAGCTTTCTGAGTCAGTGACTGGTTCTGTCTGAGCCTGTGAATGGAGCTGACTGTCTGAGAATTGAACTTTCTGAATCTGTGAATGGAGCAGTGTGTGTTTGTGAATGGAGCTGTCTGGGTCTGTGAAAAGTGCTACCTGTGTTTTTGAATTGAGCTTTCTGGGTCTGTGAATGGACCTGTGTGAGTCTGTGAAATGATTTGTTTGGGTCTCTATATGGTGCTCTCTGGGTATTTGAATGGAGCTGTCTGAGTCCGTGAATGGAGATGTCTGGGTCTGCGAAATGAGCTGTCTGGGTCTTTGAATTGAGATCGCTGGGACTGTGAATGGAGCAGCCTTAGTCTGTGAAATTAGCTGTCTGGGTCTCTGAATGCAGCTGTCTCGGTCTCTGAATGGTGCTGCCTTGGTCTGCGAATGGAAATGACTGAATCTGTGAAATTAGTTGCCTGGGTCTGTGAATGGTGCTCTCTGAGTTTTTGAATGGAGCTGTCTGTGTCTGAGAAATGAGTTTTCTGGGTCTGTGAAAGGACCTGTCTGGGTCTGTAAATCCAGCTGTCTGAGTCTGTGAAAGAAGATGTCTGGGCGTGTGAAACGAGATGTCTGAATCTGCGAATGGATCTGTCTAGATCTATGAAATTAACTTTCTGAATCTGTGAATGGAGCTGTCTGGGTCTGTCAGTTGACTTTTCTGAGTCTGTGGATGGAGCCGTCTGTGCTTTTGAATGGGACTGTCCGGGTCTGTGAAATTTTTTTTTGCGTCATTGAATTGAGATTTCTGGGAGTGTGAAAGCATCTGTCAGAGTCTGTGAAATGTATAGCTTGGGTCTCTATATGGTGCTGTCTGGGTATGTGAATGGAGTTGTCTGGGTACGTGAATGGAGCTGTCTGGGTATTTGAAATGAGCTGTCTGTGTCTTTGAATTGAGATGTCTGGGTCTGTGAATGGAGCTGTCTTCGCCTGCGAATGGAGATGTCTGTGTCTGTGAACTGAGCTTTCTGAGTCTGTGAATGGAGCTCTCTGGGTCTGTGAATGGAGCTCTCTGGGTCTGTGAATGGAGCTGTCTAAATCTGTGAATGGAGCTCTCTGGGTCTGTGAATGGAGCTCTCTGGGTCTGTGAATGGAGCTCTCTGGGTCTGTGAATGGAGCTGTCTGAATCTGTGAATGGAGTTCTCTGGGTCTGTGAATGGAGCTGTCTGAGTCTGTGAATGGAGCTGTCTGTATCTGTGAATGGAGCTCTCTGGGTCTGTGAATGGAGCTCTCTGGGTCTTTGAATGGAGCTCTCTGGGTCTGTGAATGGAGCTGTCTGGGTCTGTGAATGGAGCTGTCTGAATCTGTGAATGGAGCTGTCTGAGTCTGTGAATGGAGCTCTCTTAGTCTGTGAATGGAGCTCTCTGGGTCTGTGAATGGAGCTCTCTGGGTCTGTGAATGGAGCTGTCTGAATCTGTGAATGGAGCTCTCTGAGTCTGTGAATGGAGCTCACTGGGTCTGTGAATGGAGCTCTCTGGGTCTGTGAATGGAGCTCTCTGGGTCTGTGAATGGAGCTCTCTGGGTCTGTGAATGGAGCTCTCTGAATCTGTGAAATAAGCTTTGTGCGCATTTGAATGGAGCTGTCTGGGTCTCTGAAATGAGGTTTGTGAATTTGTGAATGGAGCTGTATGAGGCTGTGAATGGAGCTGTCTTGGTCTGTAAAATGTGTTTTCTGGATCTGTGAATCGAACTGTCTGGATCTGTGTATGTAGCTTTCTGAGTCTGTGAATGGAGCTGTCTGTGTTTGTGAATGGAGCTTTCTGGATCTGTGAATGGATCTTTCTGAGTCTGTGATGGAGCTTTCTGGATCTGTGAATGGAGCTGTCTGAGTCTGTGATGGAGCAGTCTGTGTTTGTGAATGAAGCTGTCTGGGCCTGCGAAAAAAGTTGTCTGGGTCTTTGAATTGTGATTTGAGGGTATGTGAATGGTCCTGTCTGAGTCTGTGATTTTGTTGTTTGGGTCTGTATATGGTGCTGTCTGCGTATGTGAATGGATCTGTCTGGGTCCGTGAATGGAGATTTCTGGATCTGTGAAATGAGCTGTCTGCATCTTTGAATTAAGATGTCTGAGTCTGTGAATGGAGCTGTCTGTGTCTGTGAAATTAGCTGTCACGGTCTGTGAATGGGCCTGCCTGGGTCTGGGAATGGTGCTGTCTGAGTCTTTGAATGGTGCTCTCAGGGTCTGTGGAATGTGTTGTCCGGGTCTCTGAATGGACCTGTCTGTGACTGTGAATGGTGCAGTCTGTGTCTGTGAATGAAGGTGTCTGGGTCTTTGAAATGAGCTGTCTGAATCTGTGAATGGTGCTGTCTAGGTCTTTGAAATTAGCTTTCTGAATCTGTGAATGGAGCTGTCTGTGTGTGTGAATTGGACTTTCTAAATCTGTGAATGGAGTAGTTTGTGTTTGTGAATGGAGATGTCTGGGTCTGTGAAAAGTGCTATCTGTGTCTTTGACTTGAGCTTTCTGGGTCTGTGAATGGAACTGTGTGAGTCTTTAAAATGATTTGTTTGTGTCTCTATATGGTGCTGTCTGGGTATGTGAATGGAGCTATCTGAGTCCGTGAATGGAGATATCTGGGTCTGCGAAATGAGCTGTCTGGGTCTTTGAATTGAGATCGCTGGGACTGTGAATGTAGCTGCCTTAGTCTGTGAATTTAGCTGTCTGGGTCTTTGAATGGAGCTGTCTCGGTCTCTGAATGGTGCTGCCTTGGTCTGCGAATGGAAATGACTGAAGCTGTGAAATTAGTTGCCTGGGTCTGTGAATGGTGCTCTCTGAGTCTTTGAATGGAGCTGTCTGGGTCTGGGAAATGAGTTTTCTGGGTCTGTGAATAGACCTTTCTGGGTCTGTGAATGGAGCTGTCTGATTCTTTGAATTGAGGTTTCTGGGTCTGTGAATGGAGATGCCTGTGTCTGAGAAATTATCTGTCTAGGTCTATGAATGGAGCTGTCTGGGTCTGTGAATTGAGTTGTGTTGATCTGCGAATGGAGATGTCTGAATCTGTGAAATGCATTGTCTAGGTCTGTGAATGTATCTGTCTGAATCCTTGAATGGAGCTGTCTGGGTCTGTGAAATGAGTTGCCGCTGTCTGTGAATGGACCTGTCTGGGTCTGTGAATGGAGCTCTCTGAGTCTGTGAATGTAGCTGTCTAGGTCTAGGAAATGAGCTTTCTGAATCTGCGAATGGAGCTGTCTGGGACTGCGTAATGAGTTTTTTGAGTCTGTGAATGGGGCTCTTTGGATCTGTGAAATGCTGTTTCTTAATCTGTGAATGGAGCTGTCTGGGTCTGTGAAGTGAGGTTTGTGACTCTGTGAATGGTGCCGTCTGGGTCTGTGAAGTGAGGTTTGTGACTCTGTGAATGGTGCTGTCTGGGTCTGTGAAGTG
The DNA here is from genome assembly GCF_052327205.1 of Somniosus microcephalus. Classification (NCBI taxonomy): domain Eukaryota; kingdom Metazoa; phylum Chordata; class Chondrichthyes; order Squaliformes; family Somniosidae; genus Somniosus; species Somniosus microcephalus. The sequence goes on along the minus strand of NW_028225186.1, from coordinate 1,349,304 downwards.
AGGTTTGTGACTCTGTGAATGGAGCTGTCTGGGTCTGTGAAGTGAGGTTTGTGACTCTGTGAATGGTGCTGTCTGGGTTTGTGAAGTGAGGTTTGTGACTCTGTGAATGGTGCTGTCTGGGCCTGTGAAGTGAGGTTTGTGACTCTGTGAATGGTGCTGTCTGGGTTTGTGAATTGAGGTTTGTGACTCTGTGAATGGTGCTGTCTGGGTCTGTGAAGTGAGGTTTGTGACTCTGTGAATGGTGCTGTCTGGGTTTGTGAAGTGAGGTTTGTGACTCTGTGAATGGTGCTGTCTGGGTTTGTGAATTGAGCTTTCTGAGTCAGTGAAAGGATTTGTCTAGGTTTGTGAAATGAGCACTCTGTGTTTTTGAATTGAGATGACTGGGTCTGTGAATGCACCTGTCTGAGTCTGTGAAATTAGGTTTCTGGGTGTGTGAGTGGAGCTGGCTGGATCTAAGAATGGAGCTTTCTGTTTCTGTGAATGGAGCTGTTCGTGTCTGTGAATGGAGCTGTCTGTGTCTGTGAAATTAGTTCTGCAAAACTTTGAATTGTGATGTCTGGGTCTGTGAATGGGGCTGTCTGTAATTGTGAATGGAGCATGTCTGGGTCTGTGAATGGAACTGCCTGGGTGTTTGAATCGAGTTGTCTGGGTCTGTGAAATGACCTTTCTGAATCTGTGACTGCAGCTGTCTGGGTGTGTGAAATGAGGTTTCTGACTCTGTATATGGTGCTGTCTGGGTCTGTGAATGAAGCTGTCTGAGTCTGAGAATTGAGATGTCTGGCTCTGTGAAATTAGCTTTCTGAGACTGTGAATGGAGCTGCCTGCGTCTTTGAAATGAGCTATCTGAGTCTGTGTAGGGTGCTGTCTGTGTCTGAGAATGGAGCACTCTGGCTCTGTGAATAGAGCTGTCTGAGGCTGTGAATGGAGTTGTCTGAGAATGTGAAATGAGCTTTCTGATTCTGTGAATGGAGGTTTTTAAGTCTGTGAAATGAGCAGTCTACGCCTGTGAATGGAGCTGCCTGTGTCTGTGAAATGTGCTTTCTGCTTCTGTGCATGTTGCTGTCTGGTTCTCTGAATGGAGATTTCTAAGTCTGTGCATGGAGCTGTCTGGGTCCATGAATGAAGCTGTCTGGGACTGTGAAATGAGCAGCCTGGGTCTTTGAATTGAGATGTCTGGGACTGTGATTCGAGCTGCCTGTGTCTGTGAAATTAGCAGTCTGTGTCTGTGAATGGAACTCTCTGGGTCTGTGAATGGAGCTGTCTGAGTCTTTGAATGGAGCTCTATGGGTCTGTGAAATGGGTTGTCTGAGTCTCTGAATGGACCTGCCTGGGTCTGTGAATGGAGCTTTCTGAGCCTGTGAATGGAGCTGTCTAGTTCTATGAAATGATCTTTCTGAATCTGTGAATGTAGCTGTCTGGGTCTGTGAATTGAGCTTTCTGAATCTGTGAATGGATCCATTTGTGTCTGTGAAAAGAGTTGTATTTTTCTTTGAATTAAGATCTGGGTCTGAATAGACCTGCCTGGGTCTGTGAAATGAGCTGTCTGACGCAGTGAATGGAGCTGACTCGGTCTATGACATGAGTTTTCGGAATCTGTGAATCGAGCTGTCTGTGTCTGTGAATTGACCTTTCTGAGGGTGTGAATGGAGCAGTCTGTGTTTATGAATGGAGCTGTCTGTGTCTGTGAATGGTGTTGTCTGGGCATTTGAATCGAATTTTCTGGGACTGTGAATGGACCTCTCTGAGTCTGTGAATTGAATTGTTTGGGCCTCCATATTGTGCTGTCTGGGCATGTGAGTACAGCTGTCTGGGTCCGTGAATGGAGCTGTCTGGGTCTGTTAGATGAGCTGTCTGGGTCTCTGACTGGAACTGTCTGTGCCTGTGAATGGAGCTGGCTGGGTCCATGGATGTAGCTGTCTGGGTCTGTGAAATGAGCAGCATGGGTCTTTCAATCAGTTATCTGTGTCTGTGATTCGAGCTGTCTGTGTCTGTGAAATTAGCTGTCTGTGTCTGTGAATGGAGCTGTCTGGATCTGTGAGTGGAGCTTTCTGAGCCTTTGACTGGAGCTGTCTGGGTCTGTGAAATGAGTTGTCTGGGTTTCTGAATGGACCTGTCTGTATCTGTGAATTGAACTTTCTGAGTCTGTGAATGGAGCTGTCTGTGTTTATGAATGGAGCTCTCTGTGTCTGTGAAAGGTGTTGTCTGGGTATTTGAATCTAGATTTCTCAGACTGTGAATGGACCTCTCTGTGTCTGTGAATTGAATTGTTTGTGTCTCCATATTGTGCTGTCTGGGTATGTGAATGGAGCTGTCTGGGTCCGTGAATGGAGCTGCCTGTGTCTGTTTGATGAGCTGTCTGGGTCTCTGAATGGAGCTGTCTGTGTCTCTGAATGGAAATGTCTGAATCTGGGAAATCAGTTGTCTGGATCTCTGAATGGACCTGTCTGGGTCTGTGAATGGAGCTGTCTAAGTCTGTGAATGTAGATGTCTGGGTCTGTGAAACGAATTGTATGAGTCTGTGAATTGAGATATTTGGTGTATGAAATGAGATTTCTGAATCCTTGAATGGAGCTGTCTGTGCCTGTGAATTGAGCTTTCTGAGTCTCTGAATGGAGATGTCTGGGTCTTTGAATGGAGCTTTCTGAATCTCTGAATGGAGCTGTCTGGGTCTTTCAAATGGGCTTTGTGAGTCTGTGAATAGAGCTGTCTGGGTCTATGAAATGAGGTTTGTGAATCTCTGAATGGAGCTGTCTGAGGCTGTGAATGGAGCTGTCTGTGTCTGTGATATGAGATATCTGGATCTGTGAAATGTTTTGTTTTGGGCTGTGCATGGTGCTGTCTGGGTATGTGAATAGAGCTGTCTGGGTCTGTGAATGTAGCTATCAGGGTCTGTGAAATGAGTTGTCTGTGTATTTGAATAGAGATGCCTGTGTGAATGGAGCTGTCTGTGTCTGTGAAATTAGCTGTATGGGTCTGTGAATGGAGCTGTCTGGGTCTATGAATGGAGCTGTCTGTGTATTTGAATAGAGATGCCTGTGTGAATGGAGCTGTCTGGGTCTGTGAATGGAGCTGTCTGGGTCTATGAATGGAGCTGCCTGCGTCTATGAATGGAGCTGTCTGCGTCTATGAATGGAGCTGTCTGAGGCTATGAAAGGAGCTGTCTGTGTATTTGAATAGAGATGCCTGTGTGAATGGAGCTGTCTGTGTCTGTGAATGGAGCTGTCAGTGTCTGTGAATGGTGCTGCCTGGGTCTGTGAATATAGATGTCTGGGTCTGTGAAGTGAGCTGTCTGCGTCTGTGAATGGAACAGTCTGAGTCTGTGAATTGACCTTTCTGAATCTGTGAATGGAGCAGTTTGCGCTTGTGAATGGAGCTGTCTGGGTCTCTGATAAGTGTTGTCTCTGTCTTTGAATTGATCTTTCTGGGTCTGTGAATGGACCTGTCTGAGACTGTGAAATGAAATATTTAGATCTCTATATGGTGCTGTCTGGGTATGTGAATGGTGCTGTCTGGGTCCGTGAATGGAGATGTCTGGGTCTGTGAAATCAGCTGTCTGGGTCTTTGAATTGCGAAGTCTGGGAATGTGAATGGTGCTGTCTGAGTCTGTGAATTTAGCCGACTGGTTCTTTGAATGGAGCTGTCTCGGTCTTTGAATGGTGCTGTCTTGGTCTGCGAATGGAGCTTTCTGAATCTGTGAAATGAGTTGTCTGGGTCACTGAATTGACCTGTCTGAGTTTCTGACTGGAGCTGTCTGAGTCTGTGAATGGAAATATCTGGGTCTGTGAAATGAGCTATCTGAATCTGTGATTGGAGCTATCTAGGTCTATGAAATTAGCTTTCTGAATCTGTGAATGGAGCTGTCTGGTTCAGTGGATTGAGCTTTCTGAGTCTGCGAATGGAGCTGTCTGTGTCTGTGAATGGAGCTTTCCGGATCTGTGACAGGAGTTTTCTTGGTCTGTGAATGGAGCAGTCTGTGTTTGTGAATGGAGCTGTCTGGGTCTGTGAAAAATCTGGCTAGGTATTTGAATTGAGATTTCTGGGTCCCTGAATGGACATGTCAGAGTCTGTGAAATGAATTGTTTAGGTCCCTATATGGGGCTGTCTGGTTATGTGAATGGAGCTCTCTGGGTCCGTGAATGGAGCTGTCTGGGTCTATGAAATGAGCTGTCTGGGTCATTGAATAGAGATGTCTGGGTCTTTGAATGGAGTTGAATGTGTCTGTGATATAAGCTGTTTGGGTCTGTGAATGGAGCTGTCTGGTTCTGTGAATTGAGCTTTCTGAGTCTGTGAATGGAGCTCTCTGGGTCTGTGAATGGAGCTGTCTAAATCTGTGAATGGAGCTCTCTGGGTCTGTGAAATAAGCTATGGGAGCATGTGAATGGAGCTGTCTGGGTCTCTGAAATTTCTGGGTCTGAGAAATGAGCTGTCTGTGTCTGTGAAATTAGCTGTCTTGGTCTGTGAATGGAGCTGCCTGTGTCTGGGCATGGTGCTGTCTGATTCGTTGAATGGAGCTCTCTGGGTCTGTGAAATGTGTTGTCCGGGTCTCTGAATGGACCTGCCTGTGTCTGTGAATGGAGCTGCCTGTGTCTGTGAATGGAGATGTCTGGGTCTGTGAAATGAGCTGACTGAATCTGTGAATGGAGCTGTCTAGGTCTTTGAAATTAGCTTTCTGACTCTGTGAATGGAGCTGTCTGTCTGTGAATTGAACTTTCTGAATCTGTGAATGGAGCAGTGTGTGTTTTTGAATGGAGCTGTCTGGGTCTGTGAAAAGTGCTATCTGTGACTTTGAATTGAGCATTCTAGGTCTGTGAATGGACATGTGTGAGTCTGTGAAATGATTTGTTTGGGTCTCTATATGATGCTGTCTGGGTATGTGAATGGAGCTGTCTGAGTCCGTGAATGGAGATGACTGGGTCTGCGAAATGGGCTGTCTGGGTCTTTGAATTGAGAACGCTGGGACTGTGAATGGAGCAGCCTTAATCTGTGAAATTAGCTGTCTGGGTCTCTGAATGGAGCTGTCTCGGTCTCTGAATGGTGCTGCCTTGATCTGCGAATGGAAATGACTGAATCTGTGAAATTAGTTGCCTGGGTCTGTGAATGGTGCTCTCTGAGTCTTTGAATGGTGCTGTCTTGGTCTGGGAAATGAGTTTTCTGGGTCTGTGAATGGATCTGTCTGGGTCTGTAAATCGAGCTGTCTGAGTCTGTGAAAGGATATATCTGGGCGTGTGAAATGAGCTGTCTGAGTCTGCGAATGGATCTGTCTAGGTCTATGAAATTAACTTTCTGAATCTGTGAATGGAGCTGTCTGGGTCTGTGAGTTGACCTTTCTGAGTCTGTGAATGGAGCCGTCTGTGTTTGTGAATGGGACTGTCTGGGTCTGTGAAAAGAGTTGTCTGCGTATTTGAATTGCGATTTCTGGGAGTGTAATAAAATCTGTCAGAGTCTGTGAAATGTATTGCTTGGGTCTCTATATGGTGCTCTCTGGGTATGTGAGTGGAGCTGTCTGGGTCCGTGAATGGAGCTGTCTGGGTCTGTGTAATTAGCTGTCTGTGTCTTTCAATTGAGATGTCTGCGTCTGTGAATGGAACAGTCTGAGTCTGTGAATTGACCTTTCTGAATCTGTGAATGGAGCAGTTTGCGTTTGTGAATGGAGCTGTCTGGGTCTCTGATAAGTGTTGTCTCTGTCTTTGAATTGATCTTTCTGGGTCTGTGAATGGACCTGTCTCAGACGCCTTGTCCATTAGGCCACGCGGTCACTAGCAGGAGTTTGCAGCTCAGGTGACATCTGTGGACAGAGAAATACAGGGTCAACCTTCCAGTTCCTTGAGCTCTCTGCAGAACTAAATATTTCAGCTCCAATCTTTTCAGCAAATAGCAAAATTAAGAAACTACCCACACCATCAAAAAGTAAATGGCCTGTACGGAGATCGAACCCGTGACCTTTGCGTTAATAGCACCACGCTCTAACCTACTGAGCTAACCGGCCTGACTTCGCTCCTTTTGCTGTTAAATTCAATTTATGTTGATTTTTGGTTTTTGTCAGTTGACTTTGAAGGCTGTAAAAGAAAGACTCGGATTTCTACAGCGCCTTTCACCTCAGGACGTCTCAAAGCACTTTACAGCCAATGAAGTTGTAGTCACTGTTGTAATGTAGGAAAAACAGCAGCACCCAATCTGTGCACAGCAAGCTCCCACAATGTGATAATCGAGGATAACCTGTTTTAGTGATGGTGATTTGCGGATAAATATTGGCTACAGGACAACGGGGTAAACCTCACCACACCATGCTCTTCTTGCAATAGTGCCATGGGATCTTGGGATCATGGGATGCTCCGATAGTTCAACAATCTGTCTATCTCAGCCTTGAACATAATCAATGATTCAGGCTCCACAGCTCTCTGGGGTAGATAATTCCAAAGATTCACAACCCTCTGAGAGAAGAAATTCCTCCTCATCTGCGTCTTAAATGGAGAAACCCTTATTCTGAAACTATGCCACCTGATTCTAGATTCCCCCATGAGGGAAAACACCCTCTCAGCATCTACCCTGTCAAGCCCCCTCAGAATCTTATATGTTTCTATAAGATCACCTCTCATTCTTCTAACCTCCAATGAGTATAGGCCCAACCTGCTCAACCTTTCCTCAAAGGACAATCGCTTCATCCCAGGAATCAACCTAGAGAACCTTCTCTGAACTGTCTCCAATGCAAGTATATCCCTCCTTAAATAAGGAGAACAAAAATGTATGCAGTACTCTAGGCGTGGCCTCACCTGTACAGTTGTAGCAAGACTTCCCTGCTTTTATACTCCATGCCCCTTGCAATAAAGGCCAACATTCTATTTGCCTACTTAATTACTGCATGCTAACTTTTTGTGTTTCATGTACGAGGACACCCAGATCACTCTTAACCGCAGCATTCTGTAGTCTCTCTCCATTTTAATAATATTTTGCTTTTCTATTCCCTCCACGGCCTCGCCCGTCCCTATCTCTGTAATCTCCTTCAGCCCCACAACCCCCTGAAATATCTGTGCTCCTCTAATCCTGCCCTCTTGAGCATCCCTGATTATAATCGCTCAACCTTTCTGTTGCCCTAAGCTTTGGAATTCCCTGCCTAAACCTGTCCACCTCTCTTTCCTCCTTTAAGACGCTCCTTATAACCTATCTCTTTGACCAAGCTTTTGGTCACCTGCCCTAATTTCTCCTTATGTGGATTGTTGTCAAATGTTTTGTCTGAAAATACTCCTGTGCAGCGCCTTATGACGTTTTACTACGTTAAAGGTGCTATATAAATGCAAATTGTTGTTGGTAATGGTGGTGGCGGATTCGGTGATGGTCATGCTGTTGAATGTGAAGGGGTGGTGGTTAGACTTTCGCTTGTTGGAGCTGGCCATTGCCTGGCACTTGTGTTGGCTGTTGTCATGTGTGGCACACAGTGACATATGTACAGTGTTTGCCGATCGGATAGTGTATGATTGACAACTGCAGGTTATATGCTGAAAGATTAATGCAGGAAATTGTCAGCTAGAGTCTCGAAAATATAAGCTTATACACATAAGCAAAACCCCATGGCCGGTTAGCTCAGTTGGTTAGAGCATGGTGCTAATAACACCAAGGTCGTGGGTTTGATCCCCGTACGGGCCCTTTGATTTTTGGTAGAGAGGGTAGTTTCTTGATTTTGTTATTTGTTGAAAAGTTTGGATGGAAACTCACACGGGACCTGCAATACTTTGAAGCAAAGCTGGAAATCCTGAGTTCTGACCTGCGGAGCGTTTCCAACATTAAATGAACAATTCCAGATCCATCGGGATTTCTCGTATTTCAATCAGAGAACGGTTCACAGCTGCTGTTTGGTTTGGAGTGCAAAGAATAGAACTGAAATAAATACAATCCCGGGGTTTAATCACTCATTATTAACATACCGCCAGAAACAGACCGTTCGGTCCAATCAGTCCATGCCGCCGTTTATGCTTCACTCGAGCCTCCTCCCGACTTTCCTCATCTAAATCTATCAGCATAACCCTCTATTCACTTCTCCCTCATTTGCTTACCTAGCCTCCCCTTAAATGCATCTATATTATTCACCGCAACCACTCCCTGTGGTAGTGAGTTCCACATTCTCACCACTCTCAGGGTAAAGAAGTTTCTGCTGAATTCCCGAATGGATTTCTTGCTGACTATCTTATATCGATGGCCTCTAGTTATGCTCTTCCCCACAAGTGGAAACATTCTCTCTATATTCACTCTGTAAAAACCTTTCATAATTTTAAAGATCTCGATTAGCTCACTTCTCAGCCTTCTTTTTTCAACAGAAAAGGGACCCAGCCTGTTAATCCTTTACTGATATGTAAACCTTCACATTTCTGGTATCATCCTTGTAAATCTTCTCTGCAGCCTTGGTCTAACCAAGGTTTGTTACTGGTTCAGCATAATTTCCCTACTTTTCAATTCTATCGCTCTAGAAATTAACCGTAGTGCTTGGTTTGCTTTATATATGGCCTTGTTAACCTGTGTAACAACTTTCAGTGATTTGTGTATTTGTACTCTGAGATCCCTTTGTTCCTCTACCCCACGTAGACTCGCACCCTCCAAGAAATAAGTGCCCTCCCTATTCTTCCTAGCATAATGAAATACGTCACACTTATTTGTGTTCAAATTCATTTGCCAATGCTATGCCCATTCTACAAGTTTATTAATGTCCTCCTGTAACTTGTTGCAGTCCTCCTCAGTATTGACTATCCCCCCCAATTTGGTGTCATCTGCAAATTTATAAATTGTGGTTCTGATTACTAAGTCTAAATCGTTAATACAAATTGCGAACAGCAGTGGCTCCAGCTCTGATACTTGTGGAACACCACTACCCACCTTCTGCCACTGTGAATAAGCTACCCGGTAGTCGGACTACCTGCCTTCTCTCCTTAAACCAGCCAGCATTCCAGTCCGCTACTTCTCGCCTGACTCTGAATTCTCTGACCTTGTTCATCAGTCTATTATGGGGTACATTATCGAAGGCCTTCTGAAAATCCAGATAAATTACATCTACTGCATTACCATTGTCTACTCTCTCTGTTGGTTTGGAGTGCAAAGAATGAGACTGAAATGACATCGGCCATCTTCAGTTCCCTGCTCCACTCACCCACTCCAACCTAACTCCCAGTGAACTTGCAGCACTCCGTTCTCTCCGATCCAACCCTAACAGTGTCATTAAACCTGCTGACAAAGGTGGTGCTGTTGTTGTTTGGAGGCTGAACGGCAACTCTCTGACAGCTCCTCCCACCTCCCCCTGGATCTTGACCCCACTACTGAACATCAAGCAATTGTTTCCATGACTGTCACTGACCTCATCTCCTCTGGAAATCTTCCCCCCATGGCCGCCAACCTCTCAGTTCCTCAACACTGCACTGCCCACTTCTGCATCCTTCCCAAGATCCACAAACAGGACAGCCCTGGTTGACCAATTGTTGCACCCTGTTCTTGCTCCACAGAACTGATTTCTTCCTATCTTCACTCTATTTTTTCTCGACTTGTCCAGTCCCTTCCCACCTACATGTGCGACTTTTCCAACACCCTCCGTATTTTAACAGTTTACAGTTTCCTGGCCCCAAATGTCTCCTTTTCACTCTGGATGTCCATTCCCTCTACACCTCCATCCACCACCAGGACGGCGTTAAGCGGCTCCACTTCTTCCTTGAACAGAGGCCTCACCAGTCCCCATCCACCACCGCCCTCGTCCGCCTGACTGAACTTGTTCTCACATTGTACAACTTCTCCTTTGATTCTACTCACTTCCTCCAAATTAAAGGTGTTGCTATGGTTACCTGCATGGGCCCTAGCTATGCCTGCATTTTTGTGGGATATGTGGAACATTATTTGTTCCAGTCCTACTCAGGTCCCTCTTTTTTCGGTACATCGATGACTGTATTGGTGCTGTTTCCTGCACTCGCCCTGAACAAGATAATTTCTTTCATTTTGCTTCCAAATTCCACCCTTCCCTCACCTTCACATGGTCCATATCCGACTCTTCCCTTCCCTTCCTTGACTTCTCTGTCTCCACTTCTGGGGATAGGCTATCGACCAACATCCACAATATGCCCACTGACTCCCACTGCTACCTGGACCACACGTCCTCCCAACGCGCTTGCTGTAAGGACTCACAGAAACATAGAAACATAGAGACATAGAAGATAGGAGCAGGAGTAGGCCATTCGGCCCCTCGAGCCTGCTCCAAAATTCAATGAGATCATGGCTGATCATCCAAATTCAGTACCCTGTCCCTGCCTTCTCCCCATATCCCTTGGTCCCTTTTACTTAAGAAATATATCTAACTCCATCTTGAATATATTTAATGAATTTGCCTCCACTGTCTCCTGTGGTAGAGATTTCCAGAGGTTCACCACTCTCTGGATGAAGAAATTCCTCCTCATCCCTGTCCTAAATGGCTTTCCCCTTATCCTTAGATTGTGATCCCTGGTTCTGGAATCCCCGGCCATCGGGAACATCCTTACTGCATCTAGTCTGTCTAGTCCTGTTAGTATTGTATAAGTATCAATGAGATCACCTCTCATTCTTCTAAACTCCAGCGAGTATAAGACCAATCGACCAAATCTCTCCTCATACATCATTCCTGCCATCCCAGGTATCAGTCTGGTGAATCTTCACTGCTCTCACTCCATGGCAAAAACATCCTTCCTCAGATAAGGTGACCAAAACTGCACACAATGCTCAAGATGTGGTCTCAGCAAGGCCCTGTACAAATGCAGCAAAACATCCTTGTTCCTGTACACGAACCCTCTAGCTACGAAGGCCAACATACTATTTGCCTTTTTAACCACCTGCTGCACCTGCATGCTTACCTTCAGCGGCTGGTGCACAAGGACAACCAGGTCTAGTTGCACTTCACCTTCTCCCAATCTATTGATGTTCAGATAATAATCTGCCTTCCTGTTTTTGCCACCAAATTGGACAACCTCGCCTTTATCCACATTATACTGCATCGGACATGCTTCTTCCCAATCACCCAACCTGTCCAAATCATACTGGAGTTTCTCAGCATCCTCCTCACATGCCCACCCAGCTTTGTGTCATCTGCAAACTTGGAGATGTTACATCAAGTTCCCTCGTCTAGTTCATTAATATATATTGTGAATAACTGGGGTCCTAGCACCGATCCCTGCGGTACCCCACTAGTCACTGCCTGCTACTTGGAAAAAGACCCGTTTATTCCAACTCTTTGCTTCCTGCCTGCCAACCAGTTATCTATCCAAGTCAGTACCTTGCCCCCAATCCCATGTGCCTTAACTTTACACGCTAATCTCTTATGTGGGACCTTATCGAAAGCCTTCTGAAAGTCCAAAAACATCACATGCACATAGCATTTTCCCCACTACCGATCTCAGGCTTACCGGTCTATAATTCCCCGTCTTCTCTCTACCACCTTTTTTGAATAGTGGGGTAACATTAGCTACCCTCCAATCCATGGGAACTGTTCCAGAGTCTATCGAATTTTGGAAGATGACCAGCAATGCATCTTCTATTTCTAGGGCCACTTCCTTAAGTACACTAGGATGTAGATTATCAGTCCCTGGGGATTTACCCATTCCATTCTATTCCTTTCTCCCAGTTTCTCTGTCTCCATTGCATCTGTTCTGATGATGCCACCTTCCATACCAGTGCTTCCGGTATGTCTTCCATTTTCCTCAACTGAGGATCCCCCTCTACCATGGTTGACATGACACTCGACCGAGTCCATTCCATTTCCCGCACTACTGCTCTCACCCCTTCTGCTCACTCCCAGAAACATGATAGGGTTCCCCCCTTGTCCTCACCTATCACCCCACCCGCCTCCACATTCAACGGATTATCCTGCGCCATTTCCACCACCTCCAGCATGATCCCACCACCAAACACATCTTCCCCTCCCCCCTTTCAGCATTTCGAAGGGACCGCTCTCTCCATGACAGCCTGGTCCACCCCTCTATCACCGCAACACCCCTTCTCCTTCGCCCAGCACCATCCCATGCAAGTGCAGGAGATGCAACACCTGCCCTTTTAACTCCTTCCTTCCCATCGCCCAGGGCACCAAACACTCCTTCCAGGTGAATCAGTGATTACTTGTACTTCTTACAATTTAGTATACTGTATTCGCTGAATCTACATTGTGACACCAAATGCAGATTGGGTGCCCGCTTTGCAGAACAGTCGGCAAGCGTGACCCCGAGCTTCCGGTCGCCTGTCACTATAATTATCTGCTCCACTCCCTCTCTGATCTCTCCTTCCTTGGCCTGTTGCACTGTTCCAATGAAGCTCTACGTAAGCTCTAGGAACAGCACCTCATCTTTCTATTAGGCACTTTACAGCCTTCTGGACTTAATATCGAGTTCAACAATTTCAGACTATAAATTGGCCCCTGTATTTCTTTTATTTTTATTAAATGGTACTCACGTTTCCTCACATGACAGTTGTTATTGTTTCTGCCATAATCCTTCACACCTCATCTTGAGCCATCTTTTGATCGTTAACTTGTCCTATTACCTCTCCTTTTGCCTTGCACCATCATCCCTTTTGTAAGTCAATCTCTCCTGCCTCACATTCTATCACAGACATTCCCTTTGTTCTTACCTCGCCTCCACCCACCCCTGCTTAAAAATCCCTCTTCCCTAACCTTTTCCAGTTCTGACGAAGGGTTCAACCTGAAAGGTTAACTCTGTTTCTCCCTCACTCGATGCCGCCTGACCTGCTGAGTGTTTCCAGCATTCTCTGTTGTTATTGAAATGAACACAATGACGGAGTTTAATCACTCATTATTAGGATTTGTTTATTTTGCATTTATTTGGCCGCGTGGCCTAATGGATAAGGCATTCTGACTTTGGTGTAAATTCTGATGCCATCAGAAGATTGCAGGTTCGAGTCCTGCCGTGGTCGTTTTACACACTTTTTAATTCGTGTTCAACTTTAGAAAACCAAACCGCGTTTCCACTCTTTTCCTTCCAAACATTGCAGGGTTCTTTATTAAATGGAATGTTTACGTGCTGTCTTATGTGTAAATTTCTCACTGATCTTTGCAAATAGTTTCAAACAAATCCACAATTTCTAATTGATGACAAATTAGTGTTTCCAATTGGAACAACATCTTTGGGTTAATCAGTGTCATAACGTGCAGTGGAGGGAATTCTGATCAGTTTCGGGGCCAGTGATCTCCACAGGGAACGGATGAAATAAAATAAAGAATTTGCAGCACAATCGCTGCGAGCAGGGTTCCAACACTGCGCAGGAAAACCCTATTGGATTTACAAGTTCAACGCCTTAACCACTCGGCCATCGCAGCTTCGCAAATGCAACCTTTCAACAGTGAAATGACCTGTGCAATCTATTAGACAACTGCCCTGCACAATATAAATGGAAGGAAGTTGTGTGACAGCTGAACAGAGGCCTGGTTAGGCCACTGTGTACAGTTCTGCGCACTGCGTCTTAGAAAGGATATATTGACCTGGGAGGGAGTGCGGTGCAGATTCACGAGTGTGTTACCAGGGCTCCAAGGGTTAGGCTAGGAGCGGAGATCACATAATCTAGGCTTGTATTCCCTGGAATATTGAAGGTTAAGGGCAGAGATCATAGAAATACAGAAATTTACGCCAGAGAAGGAGGCCATTCGGCCCATCGTGTCTTTGCCGGATGAAAAAGAGATATTTTGCCTGATCCCACTTTCCAGCTCTGGGTCTGTAGCCCTGTAGGTTACAGCACTTCAAGTACATGTCCATAGTGCTTTCTATTCATGTGATCGGTAGTGACTTACAGATCCGCTCCACTCTCTGTGTGAAAATGGTTTATGTCAACTCCTCTTTAATCATTTTACCAGTTACTTTAAATCTACGCCACTGATCATTGACATTTCTGCTAAGGGAAATAGGTCCTTCCTATCCACTGTATCTGGGCCCCTCAGAATTTTATGCACCTCAATTATGTCTCCCCTCCACCTCCTCTGCTCCAAAGATAACAACACAACCCTATCCAATCTTTACTTACAGCTAAAATTTTCCAGTCCTGGCAACATCCTAGTAAATCTCCTCTGTACCCTCTCTAGGGCAATAACATCTTTCCTGTACTGTGGTGACCAAAACTGTCTGCAGTACTCTAGCTGTGGCCTAACTAGTGATTTATACTGTTCAAACATAACCACACTGTTCTTGAATTCTATGCCTTGTCTAATAGAAACATAGAAACATAGAAGATAGGAGCAGGAGTAGGCCGTTCGGCCCCTCGAGCCTGCTCCACCATTCAATCCGATCATGGCTGATCATCCAAATTCAGTACCCGGACCCTGCTTTCTCCCCATAACCGTTGATCCCTTTAGCCTTAAGAAATATATCCAACTCCTTCTTGAATATGTTTAATGAATTGGCCTCTACTGCCTTCTGTGCTGGAGAATTCCACAGGTTCACCACTCTCTGGGTGAAGAAATTCCTCCTCATCTCTGTCCTAAATGGCTTACCCCTTATCCTTAGTCTGTGACCCCTGGTTCTGGATTCACCGACCATCGGGAACATCGTTCCTGCATCTAGTCTGTCCAGTCCTGTCAGAATTTTATACGATTCAATGAGATCCCATCTCATTCTTCTAAACTCCAGTGAGTATAAGCCCAATCGACCCAATCTCTCCTCATACATCATTCCTGCCATCCCAGCTATCTGCCTGGTGAATCTTTGCAGAACTCCTTCCATGGCAAGAACATCCTTCCTCAGATAAGGCGACCAAAACTGCACATAATACTCAAGATGTGGTCTCACCAAGGCCCTGTGCAAGTGCAGCAATACAACATTGTTCCTGTACTCAAACCCTCTCGCTATGAAGGCCAACATACCATTTGCCTTCTTAACCACCTGCCGCCTAACAAGGGAAAATATTCCCTAGGACTTTTTAACCAATAATAAAAACAAACTGCTGTAAAAATTCAGCAGCTCATCTGAAATAAAAACAGAAAAGGCTGGAAATATTCAGCAGGCAACCTGAAATAATTTCCAATACTTTTTGTTTTTATTTCAGATTCCAGCATCCGCACTCTTTTGCTATTGCCTCCTTAACCACCTTATCTACCTGCACTGTTACCTTCATGGACCTGTGGATATGCACTCCAATGTCCCTCTGTTCTTTTACGCTTCTCTATATCCTACCATTTATTGTGTATTCCTTTGTCCTGTTAGCCCTCTCCTAATGGATTACCTCTCACTTCTACGAATTGAATTCCATTTGCCACTTTTCTGCCCACCTGACCAATTCATTGATAATGTACTGCAGTCTGGAGCTTTCTTCCTCACTAAAAACCACACGGACAACATTTATATAACATCGGCAAACTTCTTAATCCTACATTGAATTCTAAATCAGTGATATATAACACAAAAAGCACGGGACCTAGTACTGAGCCCTCCCGAATCCCACTGAACAGCCTTCCAGTCAAAAAACACCCATCGACCACTACCCTTTGCTTCCAACTTGCCACATTCCTTGGATCCTTTGGCCGTTTACCTGTCTCACCCTCTGCCATGTGGGCAGACCCTGATATTTAGGATATTGAAGGTAATTGATAGATTAGACAGAGGGAAACGTTTTCCGCTGGGGCAAGGGATGGGGGGTGGGGTGGGGGGGCTGGTGTGGGGGGTGGGGGGGGGCTGGTGTGGG